>NC_134857.1:42661464-42965392 GCF_049852395.1 Peromyscus maniculatus bairdii
AAAAGCAGGCTTCTCTTGTTCATTACTTATTTCTGGTTTTAGCCAGCACCCTTCATACTTTGCAGGAACTCATTACACCTAACCAAAGCGAGCAGTACTCATTTGCTTGCCTAAGTCAATAGCTTTTTATCAGTCCCCACGCTGCTGGACCTTTTTACAAAATTAAGCACTTACCCACACCTCATATTTGAAATTCCTTTTCCCCTTTTTGGCTATTGTCAAACTATCCCACCCTTCTCCTTCCATGTAAAAACATTTCTCTTTTGTGTTTATATTACTAAATCTTGCCCACGAGTCTATTTACCGATCACTTCACTTGCTCTTTCTGGACATTTTCTTCCACTCCTAGGCCTTCAGCTGCCAAACCTTACTTAGTTGACGATACCTAAATCAATGCTCACATTTTGGCATTATATTCTGAACATTTTTCTTTGCATAGTGAATATTTCAATTCAGGTGTAACTTAAGGCAACTTTAATTTCAAAAACTAAGGGGGCCCTAGCTAGTTCAGGCAAAGTAAAAGAGAGGGAGAAAAGATTCTTGCAGGGGAGCTTCTTGGGAAGTGCCAGCAACCCTAAGGGGTAGGCAATCGTTAGACTAAGAAGCCAAAGTTCAAAGAGGAGGCAACAAAAGATCTTTTTCTGTCTCTGACTGGATTCCCACCCTTCTCTCATTCTGATGACTTCTTTCCCCTCTAGGTCAGTGGTTTACAAGTTTGCAAATCCCAAGCTTCAGCCACTCAGAAAAAAATCTGTATTATTTTCTCTGTTCCATTTAAATAATCCACGGCAATGACTTCTAATGGCATATACTAAAAAGAGGTTCTACCCATATCTGTCCATTCTAGATGCAAAAAAATAATTTTTAGAAAACATGGCAGCTCCTTGAAAACCATGTACAGTGTGAAAGACAAGTTTCAAGAGCAGGAAATAGTAAAATAATAATAATAATAATAATAATAATAATAATAATAATAATAATAATAATTAGTAGTTTCACTTGACAAGACTAATAAATTCCCTCCTCCAAGGCTGAGCCAAGTGTCCCTGCATAAGCCCCAGGTTCCAAACAGCCAACTCATGCACTGAGGACAGGTCCCGGTCCCAGTGCCTGGATGCCTCCCAAACAGATCAAGCTAATCAACTGTCTTACCTATTCAGAGGGCCTGATCCAGTTGGGGGCTCCTCAGCTATTGGTTCATAGTTCATATGTTTCCATTCGTTTGGCTATTTGTCCCTGTGCTTTTTCCAATCTTGGTCTCAACAATTCTCGCTCATACAAATGCTCCTCTTTTTCACCAATTGGACCGAATCTACCAGGTTGAACTCAATCCCTAGGGGAATCTTTTCCCTGGAGGAGATGGGAATGTGAGGGGGGCTGAGGAGAAGGTGGGAGTGGGTTGGGAGGTGGGAGAACAAGGAAATCCGTGGCTGATATGTAAAATTAAATTATAAAATTTAAAAAAATGACTAATAAATTCCCAATTCACCATCCTTGACACACAGCACACAAAAATCCAGCTGCCAAACTTAAATATCATTCATTGAAGCAGACCTGTCTCCTGAAAAAATTTGAGAAAAGCAATCCATGTTCCATCAGGAAGGGTATGATCCTGCCCTGCTCGAGGTGGGAAGTGCTGAATTCACCTACCAATATACAACCATTTTTTAGTCTGTTGGTCAAACTCTGAATTGCCTAATGATTCTGTCTTTCCCAACCTATTGGCCCTGCTTTCCTCTCTTAAAACTGACCTTCCAACAGGTCCCTTCAAACTCATCATTTGTTTTTCCAATGGCTTACCCAGCAAATATTACTACATCGTTTTATTCAAAAGCCCTCACTGCATATACAGTAAATCAGATGGGTGAGCTAAAGCTCTTGGATCAGTCCCTCTTGATCCAAAGATCACTACCACTTCCATAGGCAACTTTTTTCCAGGAGTTTGAAATATGTCTACACAGCATTCTGGACTTCTGATTATGTCCATTTCCAGACCTGAAGTGACTTTGTTCCCATGCTTATTTTACAAAATCTTCCATAATCTTCTGGGTTTTACATTTACAGTCCAATTTGGTCATCATCCTCTCCATGAGGCCTCTCAGAACATTACAGAGCAAGGCAAGCCATCTTACCTACCTCTCCTTACTTTCAAATCACACTTTCAGTACTTTTCCAGTCTTCTGTGTTTGTTTTTTGCGTTAGCACATTGGCAACCTTATGCACATTTTTCCTTCCTCCTTTAGAGTTCCACACAGGTCTGGTATAGAGAAAGTATATATGAATATTCATGAATGAAAAACATAAGTGATTTTTGTTGCTGACTGCAGATTTGTAAAGCATTTTTAAATTATAAGAAATCTATTTTTTGTGGATTTCTTCATAAGAAAATAACTCCATTTAAAAATGATCATCAAGCTCTCCCTCTGTAATCTTTGCACTTTTGAAATAGTGGGACCACCACTAGTTTTCTTTTTTAGGCTGAGAATGATGTACAAACAAATAACATTATTACACATCAGATTTAAAATACTAAAGGCTCAAGAAAATGCTTCAGGAGAAGGAGAAAAAGATTGACTATGGTAGTTAACAAGCATTACAAATGGGCTACACAAAGCAGAGGGTGCATAGTTTTAAATGGCATCCAAAAGGTAATCTAAATGAACACTGTGTTTTTTTCTTAATTCTGGATAAATATGGTACACAGTGTACAAACTCTGTCCTCTAACTACTAAATTATTTTTTGTTAATTTAGAGCCCCAGTAATGATTTATGATGCCTATAAAAACCAAACCTAGACAAACATTCTCAAACACATAAACACTCATACATACACGGCTGCAAGTGTTGATCATTTGCTTGGCTGAGCCTTCAGCCTTACAGTTGAGCTAATGGTGAAGATTAACATGCACTAGAGTGAGGGTTTACTGAGGCTTAGGGCTTGGTGTCAGGATTCCTGTTTAAGGCCCCAAGTCAAATACCAAGCCAAGACAAAGTGATTTGCTCTGTACCCTAGCTGTGGAACTCATTCGTCAAGTATTCAAAATCCAACTTAATGGCAAAACCTTGCAGAATACAGCACAGTGTTGCCGTGCAACCCATTATCAATTATGCTCAGAATAAAACTGTAATAAGCAATCATGGACTTAGAGAAAATGAAGACTACTGAGCAATGAAGTCTCACTTTCCCCAACTCAGTTGCTTTCTCCCTCATGGTATTGCAAGCACAGCAGGATCTGACCGGGCTCAGGCCTCCTGGAGGAGCTCTTGCTTGCAGCCTCAGTTGCAACAGTCTGAATGAACAGCTTATGTGATTCTAATGGAATCACAGACCTTTGTTGTGAGGGCCCTCCCCTTTTTACTTGTTGACCCTGTAGCCCACAAGGTTTTGTATGAAGAGGACTTACTTTGAGGCTATGATGGGGACCTGGCCTCAGGATGGGACTGGTGCTTTTATGACATTTGCCCTTCTTCTATGTGAGAACATAGTAATAGGACACCATCTGTGAACCAGAAGCTGGCCTCATCAGACACTCAATCCAACAGTGCTTTAATCTTACACTTCCCAACTCCAAAACAGTGAGAAAAATGCCTGATATTTCCCTTCAAAACAGATGAAAATGTCAACAAACTGTGGAGAAGCTACTGTTTTTCACTGATTTAATTCACCTAGTAAAAATGCTTCAAAGAGAGAATGAACTGTTTATATTTACTCCACTGAAAGTGAGATGGTTATATTAGGAAATTTCTCAGATTTTACTTCAAAAGTATTAATTTTAAGCAGTCAAAATTAGCCCCAAAATATACTAGATTTTTTAACTCCACTAGATTAATTTTACCAACAAATATTTGGAGTTTTTAATTCAAAGTCCCCATAGTTGTGCTCTATTACTTTCAGTTGTATTATTTTGAAAATGTATTTTTGGTTCTTACATAATTAATGATGACTAATAACATACAGATATATTCCTAAGTGATTTCATTCTTGACTATTCATGACATCTTGTTTTTTATTTATGTGGTAGGGTAAAGAGTTCTAGGGAACAAGACGACCTTTTCATTCATGACCAGTAGAAGATGGAAATGTATTTTCCAAGAATAATCTCACTATTGATCATTCCTAATATATATATCAGGTGTGTGTGTGTGTGTGTGTGTGTGTGTGTGTGTGTGTGTGTGTGTGTGTGTATGTGTTCTTCAGCCAGAGCAGGCCAGGTGAGCACCAAAACTGATACTTGAAGAACCACTCTAGTGATCTGATGTACATGACAGGTATCTCACATTATATTAGACCTTTTCACTGTTTAGACTAAGTTTATTTATAAGGGAACATTGGCGATAACATTTATATTAGTATGGACACCAATCACTGTTCCTTTCTGTATCCATTCTTATCCCTCTCATAGCCCTATCATCTCATCACTCTGATGTCACAAGCTCTTTCCCTATCAACTCACAGATTCCCACGTCACATTGTTTATAATTCCCTCTGTACTGTGCCACCTTGCTGTGTTTTAAAGACTCTATATTTGACATCTTCAAAGAAGACCCGCATGTTAGTAAACCAGAGAAGAAGACACTTTGTTATTCAATCAATACACATTGAGTCCCGCAGAGCTGTTCAAAATCTGAGAACAGACTGGAAGCAGCAGAGTGGATTCTATTAGCAAATTACAGGAGAAAGCTGATTACTGCATTCTCTTCTATTCTAGTAAGATCTTTGTACTTTATTGAGAAACCAATAAATTTAAGTATAAAATCATCATCATGATTTTCAAATCTAACACCCCCCACTTTTTAGACCTTCTCATGGAATGAATGGTCTGCTGACAATTTACTATGTTTTTCCTCAGGGCAACTTTTGCTACTGTCAGTTCTGCATAGGTCCATACCATCCCATAGTTCATTATAATAAAGACCTCTTAATAGTGAATTCTCACAAAAAAGCAGTAATTCCGTCTGTACTTTGAAGATGAAGTCATCTATAACCCAGGGACTCATCAACCTTCTCAGAAACACCAATTTGTTCTCAGTCAACCTGATATTTTTTGTCTTAAACCAGGGAGTGGGGGTGAATAGGTTGAGTTCAGAGTTGATATCCAAGGGATCCTTGGGGAGTTTATTTAGGTCATATTATTAAATGAATTTTAATTCAGTTAATAAACTAGTATTGATATACTTTTTCATTGCTAGCACAGTTATGCATCTGTTTCTGTCATATGCTAAGGACTAAGCTTGGCTTTTAAGAGAATATTTACTCCCCATGTGTATTTTGTAATACCTTTTATCTAGATATGGAAAATCAGGGATTTATCATGGAAGTCACAGAATAAGAGAATTAAACCTACTACCACTTAAAAAAAATTATATACGAGTCCCATAAAAATAACTGGCACAGTAATTTGGATTTGGGATAATAAGACTTAAAATGGCTGCTGCCAAACCTTTAATATTCATGAAGAACTAGTATTTTAAAATTCAGAGGCTGTTTCTGAATGAACACCAGTTCCCACTGCTTTTCTTACACTATCTGCTTTTGTTTTATTAATTACTTACCATCCTTTTGCCAGAAAATATAGTACTTTGTGTTAGAATAACAAACAGAAGGACTGGTCTCAACAACCGTGTATTATTGCTCAAAACATTATAATTAACCCTGCTCCATTTGTTCTCACACATAAACATTGTTGAAGGGAGAACTAATGACTCCTCAAAGGAACAAATAATTCAAAACTGTACCTAATAATTTATCGGCGTGCCTGGCCTAACTACCCGAGACTCTGCAGCCAGAACTTGCTTAAAGCTTTTGGCTCCTGGGATGCAGAAAGAGCGTTATGAGATAGTTACCAGGAGCACACTCTTGTTAATTAATGAACTCCAGACAGGGGAGAACAGGGGAGGGAGATTTTTTGCTTCTATAAAATTTCTTTTAAACAGTGGTCTCTCAAACCAAAGGCATCCTTCTGAATGCCATAAATAAACACCATCTGCATCTGCTCCTTCTCCAGGGCTTTGACTCCTGCCCTTTTCCTGGAGAAACTTGCACAGAGTACTATTGTACCGCCACAAATCAGCACTCCTGATATGGCCCTCCTTAAAGACCAGACTCACCAGCAGCTACACTCTGTACTAGTTTTTACCCAGAAACCTGGGTTTGGTCAATGAGAGCAAAATTACGCCAAGAGAGCAGGACGGTGGTGGCCCACGCCTTTAATCCCAGCACTCGGGAGGCAGAGGCAGGTAGATCTCTGTCATTTCCAGGCCAGCCTGGGCTACAGAGTGAGTTCCAGGAAAGGCGCAAAGCTACACAGAGAAACCCTGTCTCGAAAAACCAAAAAAAAAAAAAAAAAAAAAAAGACAAAGTGACTAGGAAAATTAAGTACTGCTTTTGTCTTCACAGCCATATATGAAAGCCTTTTCATTTTTATGTTTTGTTTTCTTTTTTAAGTACCTTGACATTTTACAGAAGGAAGATTTTTCTCCTCTCCGAAACATCAGAAAAGAAGTTTCTCCTATTGTGGACTCCTAAGTCTTGTTTTTGACTGGGCTACCGGTTACATGCCCACTTTCTCCACTCAGCCATTGAGCTCAGAATAGAATCAGAGACCATTCTGTTCACATGAATTCACTGTGACTCAACTCTGAATCTAAATTATTTTAGTAATAAAAAAGTTTTTCTTTTTATAGAGCTTTTGAGTATCAAGATATTTTCCTGTTCCAGGTCATTCAATAGTGCATTAAGGATAAACTTGAAAAAAAAAAAACATATTGTATAACTGCAGAAGCATGATGTGGTTTTCTAACCCTGCATCTAAATTAAAAGCACTTTAGACCTGAAGTAAATGCATGACTGTAATTCTCACAGTACAGGTATGATTTTATGTAAAAATCCAGGCAGTCACAATCCTTGGACTTGAGACACGCAGGTCTATGTCCTGGAGATGTAGCTCACTGCAGGAGCATTGGCCCAAGCATGCGTAAGACCTGGGGTACCATCTCCAGCCTTGTAGATAAATGACTACCCCAGCAAACGAACAAACAAATGGCATGATTTTTATTTTCTAGATAAAGAGAAGCGACTTTGACACCTCCAATTTAGAAAGATGCTAATATTGGGCTAATATTTCTTCCATAATGCAAGTAGATGCAAAACCATAGCTTCTTTAATGTGCAGTGAAAGACTCATAAAATGCTGCTTTACTAGGAAGCCAATTTGCATCATTGTGATGAATGAATAAAAATGTGTCTACTTTGTCTACACTATTCATTAAAGCTATAATAAAAATAAAATAATAATAGGTATTATTTTATTCCTTAGACATCTACTTTGAAATGGAGAGATATAGCTCAATGATAATTGTCTAAACTGCACAGGAAAAAGTCTAAGTAACCCCCACCCCAAAAAAAGGAGGAAAGAAAGAAAATTCAATGTGTGTGAAAATATAATTATTTTCAGAAGTGCCATTTTAAAAACATTAAAATAATCCTCCAAGTACAGAAGGACAAGTAGATAAATAATGATGGTTAGCTGTAACATAGATCTGAAAAGACCCAACAAAAATGGAACTGAGTGCTAGCAAGCATGTAGTAGGTGCTCAAAGGAAGACACAGGAAAAGTGGAATGCCTGTAACAAAGTCACATGCTATATAATTGTGAATTAGTTCATGATTGCTCTGGTGCCTGGAGTACCACTATTTACATTATTATATGTTATATTAAATATCATCATTAATTAAAGAAAAAGACATACATACATAGCTACCACGCTGCGGCAACGCAAGCGCTCACATGATAAAGTGAGCTTTATGCCAGCTCAAGCTTCTTCACAGTCCTCCAGAAATAGTTCATGGATATAAATACAAATGTATATTTTCACACTTATGATAGGATACAGGGGCCTTTTGACTTATATTGCTTTTACATGTTTGCTGACAGGCTTTATGCAATACATGGACAGTGATTAGAGGACCAGAAAGGAACTGCATTGAGATCTTAGAAGATCCTACTTTATAAAGCAAATATATATTTTTCATAATTTACTTATATAGCTCATTTTAATGTATATTTTTCTTTCTATTGTTTGTTCTATCTAATACAAATCACATTGTTTCTATGGCTTATACATACATATATTTGTGTACTCAGTTTCAACATTAAGATAAACTCCAAGAAGTTTAGTTAAGGGAGCAATGTTTTTAAGGCTTTCTTATTCTCAGATAAGTCATCAATGGCTCTCCTCAGTACATACAACTAATTAAGGTTAATTAAAAACCTGATCAAAACACATTATACACATCTTTGAAGCTCTCAATGATGTATATAAAATATTATATTGAAAAAGCCACAAAAGAGTTACAAATTTTAAAAAAGAACTGATCTCACACCAATAGTCAATATTGGGTCTTCTAATAACTGCTTATTGTGACTACGGGAGTTTTTACAGATTTTTTTAAATGTTTATTTAGTTCTGAGAAACACTAAACATATATCCATTTCTATGAACTAATTATAATTTATTTCTATTAATTGGTCTCATATCCTTTGTTGATGTTTTCTTATTGTTTGAATAATTTTTTATATATATAATTATTCAATATATATATTTCAAATTGGCTGGATAGGATAATGCATGTGCAATTTAAGTACTTGGAAGGCAGAGGTAGGAAGATGAAAAGTTCAAAACCAGTCTGAGCTATATAGGGATTGTGACACTCTTTTCAAGAATCAATAAGCAAACATATCTGTTATGTGTTTACAATGCTACAAATTTCTCCACTCTTGCTATTGTGCTTTGAATATATTTATAATATAATTAGTATTAAAACCTGCAAGTATGTAAGTGTTAACGTTGTTGCTATTATGAATTATGGATGCTGTTATGCATTGGCTATATTTGTAATATAGTTAGTATTAAAACTTGCATGTATGTAATATGTTAACTTTGTTCCCATTACAAATTCCAGATTTTCCTTCTTAAAGTAATAAAAAATATTCTCTCTGATTCTCTTTTAGTATGTCTTAAAGATTCTCAGCTCCCAGGAAATATATTTACTCCACTGAGAATACTGTCAATATAAAAGCTGTATCCTATTTTCACTGTATGGTTCCATGAGTTTGAGTTTCTCCTGCTCATGAAACCAACCAACCAACCCAAATCCACTACAAAAAAAACTGCAGCATTTGCCATCACTCCCAAGTGATTCATTGTGGTTTTTGTTCATTCATTCTTCTCCATAACAGGCAGCAAGCAGCCTGTGTTTAGTTTACGTCTTCTAGAATATAAATCACTGCACTGTTTGCTCCCCTGTGTCTGATTTCTTTCCATCAGCAACATAATTTTGATATCTATCCAAATTGTTTTGTGTGGCCGTAACTTATTCTTTTTTTATTGCTGAATAGTATTCAATTGCATAAATCCTGCATTTCTCTATCCATAAACTTGTTAATTACTATTTGGATTATTTCCATTTTAGAGCTAACTTGAGTAAAACTTCTACAAGCATGCATGTAAGTCTTTATGTAGATGTATGATTTTATTTATCTGAGATAATTGCATGTGAAATTTATTGACAATTTGTGAGATAATTTTAAAACCTGAAATTACTCCTAAACATTTGTACTATTTTTATTTCCTCCAACAATATGTGGTCGTTTTACTAGCACTTTGTTTGTCTCTTCTTTTTCAAATAAGAATAGAATTGATTTTATTATAAATAAAAAGGTAGAAATCAGTGCAGTGTCATCTCCAACTTCAAGCACTTTGTTCGATCACACTAAGGGAAGAGCCTTCTTCTCTGTCTGAAATAAAATCATATATATGAGATTATTTGTACAATTTGCTGTTCTTCATCTGAATTTTTATGCACCACTTCCATAGGGTTTTCTTGGTAGGTCTATTTAGACAGGTGCTGTCTACAAAACAAAGTTTCAATTTCTGGGACCCTTTTCATGTGTCCGTAGTGCTACCATGACCCATGTTCCAAAGACCATCATCAAAGCCTTTCTATCAAGCAAAACTGAGTTCCTCAACAGCAAGTTTATTATGCTACCATAGGCAGAAGAAATTTTACTCTGACCAAGCAGAAATGTCTCAAAAGGACACCAACTAGGGAAACCTAGGTTTCAGGACCGTGACTGGATCATTTAATTTTCATCTTTAAAGGTAAGATAACAGCTGATTTGTACAGTCTTTGTGGTACATTATCTTGGAGCTGCTTTGCACACAGAGTGAGGGTGGAAGAAAAAAACCTTTTCAAGTCTATCTTATTGAGTAGTTTGTAAGTTTATTATAATAAACTACTTCTGTGAACCATTGTTTATAGTAATAATATTTTTTCTGTGGCAAATAGCTAGTCAATTTTTGCTTATTCTCATTGTGGTTTAAAATATGACTACAAATATGCCTCATCACAGTATTTTTCATCTTTTTATTGAATGTATATTTCTTTAATACAATATACTCTAAAGTTGTTTCCCATCCTTCAACTCCTCCCAGATCCTTACTCAACACTCCCTCACCCAAACCACATCCTTTCTTTCTCTCTTATTCCTGTACAAACAGGCACATAAATAATAATAGTAATAATAACAAACAAACCAGAACAGGACAAGTCCATCAAACAAAGAAAAAGAGCCAAAGAAAAAGCTCAAGGGATACATATAGACATAGAGACACACGAATTTGCACTACACAGAAATTCCACAATAATAAACATACAAAAGACTTTTAAAGAAAAAAACAAAAAACAAAAGCTCAGACAAAGCATCATGAGTCAAAGAACCTTCACAAAATGACATTGAGTTCATTTTGTGTAGGCCATCTACTGCTGGGTATGGGGCCTTTCCGTAAGAGTGGTTTCTATACCCTGTGAAACACTATCAGAAGAAAAAAAAAAACTTTTGTGAGCAGTTATGACTTTTATATAGCTTCTGGGTTAGAGATGTGGTCTTATGTCCACTTCTTTCAGAAGCAGGACCCCCATCAGGCTCAGACCTGTACAGGCCCTGTGCATGCTGCTACAGTCTCTAGAAGTGCATATGTTCACTGGTCCTGCTGTGTTTAGAAGCCCCTGTTTCTTTAGTGTCATCTGTCTCTTCTGGGTCTTATAATCTTTCTGCCTCCTCTTTTACAGGGTTCCTTGATCCTGTGGGTGGGTGGAGGTATAGAGACGTCCCATTCAGGGATGAATGCTCCAGACATCTCACTTTCTTCACACTATTGAGCTGTGGGTCTTGGTATTTATTCCAATCTCCTACAGGAAAAAAAAGCCTCTCTGATGATGTCTGAGCATGACACTGATCTTTTAAGTCTAGCAGAATGTCATTAAGAATCATTTTATGGTTACAATCCTGTAAAAGAACAGTAGTGTTTGGCTTTTCTCCTAGATCCCTGGCCTATCTAGTCTCAAGTTCTTGGCCTCCTGAGCAGTCTTCGGGATGGGTTCCATCTCCTGGAGTGGACCTTAAATTTAGCAAGATATGGCTTGGTTATTCCAACAGCTTTGTACCACTATTGTACTAATATATCTTGCATGCTAGTCATCATTGTGGATTTGTAGGTGAGTTGATGTTTACCTTTCTCCTTTGGTAGTTCCCAGAGTACCTTACCATACCATGAACAGTACTCAGTAAGAGACAATGCTCTAGGTAGGCACCAGATCAACTTCTCCATGTTCAGTGAGTTATGTAGATGTTGCCTTCAGCAATAGTCTTACCCTCAGTTTTTGGAGAGCAACCAATAGCACTGGCAGCAGCCTGGGTTGTTTGGGGGTTGCCATGGTGTCTCTTTGGTCAACAAATTGTTTAGATGTAACCCATGCCCAGAAATGGAGGCCTCATTTGATGACAAGAGATATTCAGTGGGGGCTTCATCTTCCTCATCATTACCAGTTCCATTTAGATCACCTTCATATATGTATAGATTTTAGGAAGCTACTTCTGTCTTAGGTCTCTCTACACAACCTCACAAATTGCCCTTCATTTTAGTTGTCCTTTCCTATCTCCCCTCTCTCTCCTTCTTCTACTGTCCCTCTCCCTGTTGGATCCTCCTTTCCAGCCCCTTCCCCAATCCATAATAACTTTGATCCCAGGATTTTTTTATATGGGTCAAGGTATATTGAAAATTACAGAGACAGGAAGTAGCTTAACCAGCATCAGATTGACAAGGTTCTCAGGATTCCTGGGATTTGTAAATGACTTTAGTTAGCTTGAGAAAACACCCAGAGACTAAATTCACGCCTTTCCCAATGTTTAGATTTAATCTTTACGCAAAAAAAGAATTTGGCTACATTGTATTGGCCTTCATTGTATTATAGGCCTCTATTAGGCAAGGTTCTGAGGTCTTCTTGGGAATTTTTGTCTCACTCTCTTGTTCAGCTCATGCATAAGCCTGAAAGTAAGATAATGGAAAAGTGGAAGAAAAAGTTAAGAATAAGAAAATAGTCTAAAGTACATACGGGGGCTGGGGAGATGTCTCTATAGATAAAGTGTTTGTTATACAAGCATGAAAAACTGATTTTGGATCCCAGACACAAAGCAAATGGCAGCATGGTAATACCTCATTTCAAACTCCAATGCTAGGGCTAGAGAAAGGCAGAGCCCAGAGGCTTGCTAATTGGCAAGTCTAACTGAATTGTCAAGCTTTGTCTTCAGTGAAAAATAGAACATTTCAAGAAATAGGATAGGAGTAAATGAAAAAGATACCAACTTCAAAATCTAGCCTCCCCACATGCATGCAAGGACACACATGTCATGCAATACACATCTGAAGTGCACATGCTCACATGCACGTGCACACACACACGCACACACACACACACAGAGTCATACAACAGAAAGTACATAAAACTAATGCATTAAAATGTAAAGACTAAACCATAAGTCCATGTAGTCTGTGATAAAATCAGATTCATTAAACTGAATCTTTAACTTCACAAATTTTTCATTAAAATGAAAACAAAGCTACCATTACCAAATTGACTATGCCCGTTATCAACTATCATATTTCTGTTATACTTTCTTGTGGCTAATAATTGTGATTCAGATGGCTCTAGCCACTGATTTTTTTTTTAACTTATGGTGTGGATTGCATAAGACTGTCCCCAGAGGCTTAGTCATTAGGGAGTGGCACTACTTGAGAAAGATTAGAAGGTGTGGCCTTGTTGGAAGAAGTGTATCACTTGGGCAGGCTTTGAGGTTTCAAAAGCCCACAGGAGGTCAGTCTCTCTCTCTCTCTCTCTCTCTCTCTCTCTCTCTCTCTCTCTCTCTCTCTCTCTCTCTCTCTCTGACTATAGATCAGAATGTAGTTCTCAGCTATTGCTAAAGTATCTGTCTGCATACCACCATACTTTCTGTCATGATTATAATAAACTCATCCTCTGAAACTATAATCAAATCTCCAATTAAATTTTTTTCTCTTAATATACTTACCAAGGTCATGGTCTCTCTTCAGAACAATGTAATAGTAACTAAGACAGAAGTTGGTGCCAGGAGGAAGGTATTGCTGTGACAGACTTGACCATGTTGCTTGTTAGACTTTGGAACTTTGGATTAGGAAAGAGTTGAACATTTTAAGTGGGGCTTAATGGACCATACTAGTAGAAGTATGGAAGATAGTAGTGCTGAGAGCAATGTAGATTATGACAGCACAGTTCAAAAGGTTTTAGAAGAGAAGAATATTAGTAAGTGGAACAGAGATCATTTTTGAGATATTTGTTAAAAAAAAAAAAATGTGGCTGCTTTCTGTTGTTGTCCAGAAATCTGCCTGAGGCTAAAGTGCAGACCTTGGAATAATGGTGTTGGCAGAGGAGATTTCAAAATAGCCTAGTATTGACTCTGTCATATGGTTATTAGTGATCACTTTTATGCAGATCTATAATGAAAAAGAGAAAGCTGAGCAAGGGAAAATACAAAATGTACAGTTGGAGGAGAAAAAGAGTACCAGGAAGTGTAATGGAGATAAATCCAGTGCTCAAGGAGACAAAATGTTTTAAAAAAAGGCTGATGCTAAATGTATTAAAGGTAGTGGTAACCTCAGGGCAAGAACCCACCCATATAAGCTTCCAATTTGTGAAATTGAATTAAAGAAAAGATTAAGCAGTGAGGTAAACCATTAACAATAGAAAGATGAACAGATGCAATTGAACACCAATGAGGGGGTCATATCCCAGCCTCAGCAAGTAGCAGAACTTGGCAGCTTTGGCACTGTGGTTCTGGCTTTAGAGTTAATGATACAAGAAAGGGGTTGTGGACTCTCACTCCACATCTAAAGAAAGCTGCTGAGGCCAAACATGTGTCTGTGGTGTCCCTGCATGGAATTTCAGAGAGGCCATTATGAGAAGGTGTACAGGAGAAGCCTGGATTGCCTTGGAGACTTCAAGATGTTAGAGATGCCGGAGTCATGGGATACCTGGCAAGGAGAGCTGCTAACAGGGTGTGTGGAACCAGCTCAAGAGAAAGAAGTGTGTGGTAATCAACAAATCTGAAAAGAGTTGAAGATATGAGGAGTACTTTGACGTTGAACATAGAGACGCAAAATGTGCAGCTTGCCCTGCTGGTTTTCAGTCTTGCTTTGGTACAATATTTCCTCACTGTGTTCTTCATCAAGTTTCTAGAAAACTAAGTATTCAGGCACTATTTTGTTTACTATAGCAATATTTTTAAAGGGATTTACAGCTCTACTCTAGAAAGCAAAATCTGCCATTCTAGAAATTTCCTATGAGACACCATATCCAAATGAAGAGATATATAATTTGTCGGATATTTGGATATTAAATTCTGCTGAAAACTGTACTAACAAAATTGAATTTTTATCTTATATTCAGAAAATGTATTTAATTGTTCAAACTACATTAATCGATATAAATTGGTCATTCTCTCCAAGAATTCTAAAGCAATTTACAGATATAGCTTTTAAATGAGGCTCTCGCCTACTCTCTGCTCCTTGGTCCTTATGATGTCCGTACAAATACAGATGAGACACATTGAATGTAATGTAGAAGACAAGAAGAGTTTATTGTTGGGTGGAAGACAGGGCATCCTCAAGAGAAAGAATGGTCATGAGGACCATTACCCAGTACATTTTGGTCAGGTGTCCTATTATTTCTGAACTATCAGGATCAGACAGCTTTCCTAATACAGGTTTTCTTTCAGTAATTTACAGGACCATTTGAGTTCAGTCAACAGGAAGGAATCATAACTTTCCTGTTCTTTAACAGAAGGCCAGCCTGCTACACAATGATCTGGTAATGGTTATGGTTCCTGAATCCAGATTTAAATAATTACCTAGTAATGACCATCTGGGAAATTTAGGATGTCTCTCTCCTACCAAGAGCAAAAATGGAGCACCTGCCAATTCTTCTGACCAGTTACTGAGTCCTGCAGTTCCCATCCTTGGTTTTACATGCTGCTGATTGTGAAGGAAGAGTTCATTTCAATGACCTCCAAGCCTGTGAATATCAACAGAACACCAAACAAAAGTAGTTTAATATTCATGTCAACAGAGGGATTTTTCTTTCAATCACCCTAAATCATATGTGATATTACCAAGATATATTTCATTCATCTAGCACTGGAATGAGAATGGGGTCCTCCTGAAGACCCCTGCTCTAGGAAAGCATCAAGATATCCCAGCTAACTTATTATGAACCTGGCCTTTTTATCAGCCATGATTATATCTAAGCTGAGTGACCTAGAACTTACTTGCAATGTCTTCCATTGATGTTCAAACATCCATCACAAAGAGGTATGACTCATAAAGCTGAGGTAGCCCTAGTGCATCTTTGGCTTTTATTGTTGTTGATTTGAGATAGTCTGTTGTCCTCCAGACTGGCAACAACCCTCCATCCTCCTGTTTCATCCTCCAGAGTGCTGGGTTCATAGGCATACATCAACATACCTTATTTTGAAGGTATTATTTTCCTGTTAGTAAGCTTCTTGCTTTCTTCTTTCCTCTTGAATCTTTTTGGACTCTGCACTGTAGTAGTTTTACGTTAACTCTCAAAAGCAGAATTCAATTCATCCAGTTTTACTATTTGCATAAAATCTTGTTCCACTGACAAATTTTTATCAGTTTAAGCAAAGCAAACCCTTTTTGAAAGCATGATTTTTGAACTGAAATTTCCTTGGTTTCGTGACAGACTGTTGTTGGAAAATCATGACTGCAGTTCACTCAAGACTGAAGTATTAGCAAGGAGAGTCACGAATTTTCCATTTCCATTGTTCTCCGGTGCTTTCTGTGCTCCCAGGGGTGAATTATGCAGAGGCAGAGAGCATATGATTTTCTCCTACCTTTCTTTCAAATTGCTGCATGAATAATATTATTTGATATTTAGTGGTGGTTCACAAAATTGCACTTAGTTTCTTATTTCAGAAAGATATTTTCTGAAATGTCTTGCTTTTTGAACAGACTTCGTAAATGGTACTTATTTAATGATATTTGTCGATGAAGAAGAGGGGAATAGGAAAGGCAAGAAAAAGGTAGAAACAGGAAATAGTGCCCTTCAGTGAGCTAAATGCCTTTCTGTCCTCCACCTGCTTTATGATGTGTTCAAGGTATCTTGCATACAAATAAGTTCAGTGTGTTCTGAAGAAGGTAATTATCATGACCACTGAAAAATCTGATTTTTTATTTTATTTAAGGCATGTAATACCTCTTGTCTTTATTCATAAATATAAATAAATAATTTTCATTTATCTATTCAATAAGAATTTGTTGAGGACTACATATTTTCCAAATAGTGTTTTTCTTCAGTGGTTTCACATTAATGTCAATAAACATAATAAAATAAGGAAAATACCCTGTGAAAAAAGACTGAACACAATATACAAATAAAGCTGAGATGTTATCATTTAATAACAATATAATATATAATATGCAAATTTATATGCAAGGGTTCTATAGATAAAAAGTACCCAAAGCATATGAAAGATGATATGGATGACTAATGAGAAATTCCATGTCTTTGAAGGGGAAGATTAATATCACATATCCACACATCGGTTTATAATTTCAAAGAAGTTAATATTCCCGTAGTGCCAGGGAAGGAGTTTCTTCTGCTTTGGTTATTTTCAGCTCAATATTAATTCCAGAAGAAGTGGAAATATCCGCTGAACCTAAAACCATTTATATCTTTTGATATAACATATTTCTAAAGGCACATTCTCCAGAAATAAATGTGAAAATATGGCAACACGCATTTATATATACACACACAAGGACACTGACTTCCACTTTATTTTGATAGCTAAGAAACCAAATTTCTCTCATTGTGGAAAATCTATAGATGCATTTAATGGAGTAACAAAAAGCCCTTAATCATTCAGATTAAAGTGAAATGTAATGGCATGTGAAAATTTTTAAGTTATATTGCTAAATTAAAAAAAAAATCAATTTCAAATAAAATATATATTTCACTACACTTCTCCGTAAAAGTAAAACTGAACTAGTAGGGTATGTATAAAATAGTTAGAACATTGTAAGATTGAAAGGGGACAATTACAAATGACTTTTCCTCTAAGATTATCCACTTCTTCAGTATATCAATTGACACTATTTTATCTATGTTAAAAGTCAAGCCAGGTGGTGGTGGTGCATGCTTTTAATCCTAGCACTTGGCAGTCAGAGACAGGTGGATTTTTGTGAGTTTGAGACCAGCATGTTGTACAGAGCAAGTTCCAGGACAGCCAGAGCTACAGAGAAAAAGTGTCTCAAAAAAAAAAAAAAAGTCAGAGCAATTTGAGAATATGAGAATTCATACCAGCATTTAGTTACTTTCCTTGGTATCTACACTAAAACAGTCATGAATAATTTTGCTGCTCTGTCTCTGCACCAGTTATGACTTATGGAGTACTTTTAACTTTGAAACTTCACTGTCACAATTAATTCCTTAAGTGTATAAGATCTCTATAAGATCTACACTTGTGAAGTATTTGCCATGTTTCTTGCAGAATTGCTCATGAGTAACGTATCTCAGTTTCTCTCTTTATTTGTGAATGACTGCATCATGAATGACTGAACACCAACTAGAAAAGTTAATTAGGCTGGAATAAGAAATGCAATATAGTCATTGTCCTTTAGTGGCAAAATCCTGTTCTATTTGGGTAGTGGCCACATCAATTGCCAGATAAAAAGTATGATGCTAATCGTTTCATCTCAGAGTATGTTGAAAATGAGAGGGCTGATGAGCTACAACCCTGCCTATGGGACCAAAATGTTGAGTCAGAAATACCACTTTCTTCCTTTGCATTCAACTATAAATTCTGAAGTATTTTAGTCATGTTTCATCAGCATCTTTAACATCATGTGATAAAATGATGTCTGCATTGCTTCAGTCGGCTAATTATCTGAATAAAAACTTTGTTGAAGTTTTGTTTAGGTCATAATATATAATTTTCCCCTTCCATTTTCTTCCCTTAAGCCTGATTATGAATTTTCAACCTTGCTTTCTTTCAAGTTTATGCCTCTTTTTTCTTTGTTTGTTGATACATACATATATGTAAATGTATTCATAAAATAGACAAATACAACCTGCTCAGTCAGTCCTTATAATGTTACTTGTAATTACATTTCAATGCTGACAATTTGGTATTGGATAAACATTTGGTGTGCTCTTCCCTGGGGAGAATGATTTCTCCCTCTTTCAGCATTCTTTAGTTACCTGTACTTCTTTTTGTAGTGTTGGGGCCTCATGAGCGTTCCCTTTTCCATGTTTACATGTCTGTTGATATCATCCTTGTTCAGGTCAAGTTTAGAGAACGATGTTGGTGAAACTTTATGGATGTAGCTTCTAACATTTCTAGGAGACACAATCCTGCATCACTCCTTGTTTCCCTGGCTCTTACTCTCTTTCTGCTCCCAGTCCTTCAATGATCCCTGAAACTTAGATTCAGATGTGTTGTTGGAGATGTATCCGTTGGGATACACAACTCTGCAGTTTGTTTGGTTGTGAATTTCTGTAATGGTCTCTGTTGCAAAGAGAAGTTTCCTTGACTAGAGATGAAGACTACACTTACCTGTGGGTATAAGGTCAAATATTCAGACTTTAGTTAGGGATTATGCTGATTTAGTAAAGTGGAGGTTATAGATTTTCCTTCAAGGTCCATGACTTCAACTAACCCTGGATATTTGGCTAAGTTTCCACTACTAGACATGTTTTCCCTCTTGTTGAGTGAGTTTTAAGCCCAATTAGAGAGTCAATTCGTGAACCTCTAATGGAGAAGCATATTGGTTTATTCAGACTTGAACTGACCAACTTATCTTGCCTACAAAACATGCAGAGTGAATTTATAGTTATAGTATACACATTATGCACCAATAAATACAGAAAAATGTAATGACTGTATTCATATTTCTATAATATTTTAAATTTTTGATAAAGACTGTGAAGTCAGACCCCAGACAATGGGGGAAAGATGCAGTCATCACCTTAGATAGAATAAGGACCAAATCTACCCTCTGTTTCAGTGTGTTCCCTGGCTCTTCTCAGTACACCCTCTCTATCAAGAGTAAAGTTTGTCTTTGCTAGAAAAAAAAACAAGGAAGAGGAAGAAGGATGAATGAGGCTAATAAAATACCTTAATTTCCTTAATACCTTGATTCCTTCAGCCAATATTTAGAGAAAAACAAACAAAAAAACCCACACAACTATAAGTTGAATATGCTCTCTAAAGACATACTTAGCAAACACTATTTGATGTTGATGAAATATAAGTTGTATGCTTTATGTTCATGTAGTAAACATGAGCAAAACAAGTGAGTGATTGGTAGAATCTTGTTCATTGCTACACAATAATTAAGGTTTGAATTTATACAACTTAGTAATATTTTGAGCATAATATAAAATGCCATTTTAAATTTTGTTTGTGAACTAGTTAACTAAGTATAATAAATGTTCTCACATTGTCTTTTTCCAATTCATACTGAAGTACACTAGAGAGGACAAAGAAAAAGTAAGAGAATGTGGGTGAAATTTTAATAGTCAACTTTCTCAAATGGAGGGGATGAAACCAAGAAGTCATTAAAGTAATTCAGAAAATTCGGTCTCACTATGTTGTCTCCATAGTGGGTAACATGGGCTTTAATATTTCTCAAGTTACATATTGCTTTTAATTATTGACACAGATAAGAAATATGCTACTTATGGTCTTTTTGCAGTTGTTATTTAATTTTATCTGTGTAGTTGGTTGTGATTATTTTTTTCTTTCCTGCTTGGGCTATACAAATATCTGAAACTGATCAGTAAGCAACCCCAATAGCAATGGCAGGCGAAGTTACAAGACCTTAAACTTTCAGGAGGTTCAGGCACATCAGCTAAGAAACAAAGTACAAAGTGGAATTTGCTAGGCAGAGATCCAAACCCTGGGAAGCCGGTGTATGGAGAGTGCCTTAGCTTATTTATTCTGCACTCCTGAAGCAACAGCATGAAACTAGAGCTTTATAAAATTAGAAGATCACGCAAGTTGATGGGTGAGGGGAAAACAAAGAAAAGAAAACACTAACAAACAACAAACAGAGAGGGTGAGAAAGCCAGCCTTCAACATTACTAGCAGCCTTTGCTTGCGGTGGTTCTGGGGGAAAATTGTCCATTGAGACAGCGTTGAAGAGCAGTGAGTGTTCTCACTTCTAGTCTAACCAGCTATCCTTCAGATGCTAAGTGCTTTGCCACTCTAATTTGTCCATGTGTGGGCAGGGCTGTGCAGTCTCAGCAGTAAACAGAAATCCCCTACAAGCCTACAGGGAAAATGCAACAGATATCCACTGTGGATGAGGATCCTTGCTGCCAGGATGCATCTGTGAGCCGTTGGTTGCCATGGCAATGGCTAGAATGGAAAAAAAAAAAAAAGGTAGGCTGGGAGGATAACATAGGCACAAAAGTACCTAATAGTTCCTTAAGAGAATGAGTGGGTGTCAAGGATTGCAGAGGCTGGGTACATTGATTTCCTAGGACTGCCATAAGAAGGTGTCTCAAACTGTGTGGTTTCAAAAACCAAAAAATAATCTCTCACTTTTTTGTAAGCTAGGTATCCAAATCAAGGTGTGGGTAGAGTTGCATTCTGTGGAGGTTTCTGAGAGAGATATTCCATGTTTTTCTCTTTGCTTTAATTTATGTATATGTGTATGTAAGCATCCATGTATGCATATATGTATGGACAAAATCTTACCAAGGTAGCTCATGGTCTAAGCCAGAATAACCTCAAACTCCTGTACCTCTTGCTTCAAACTCCCAAGTATCTTGAAATACAGTACCACAACCCCAATTTACCTCTCTCTGAGCCAACAATTCTTCTATCAGTCTCAGTTTTCATATGTCATTTTCCTTGTATGTTTGTGTCTTTGTAGACACAATGAGCGGGATGAAAGACCTACCTTAACCCACAATGACCTCATCTTAACTAATTGCATATACAGCTACCATATTTCAAGTAAGCCAGATTTTGAGGTACTAGGAATTATGACTCCAATACATCTATTTGGGAGGATACAACAAAATTCATAGCAATGACTAATCATTGTTGGCTGACTAATTCATGAACCATGGTGTGGATGTGAACTTCAGGTAAGAAAGTGGGAATAAAGAGGCTGCAGCCTGAGTCATACTGTCAGGCTTTAGATGGGAACAGTAAAAACTGTGGGTGTGGTTCTGCTGGGAACCACTAAAACCCCACATTTGCAGAAGAGAATGTTTACTTTGTCAGGTTCTGGCATATCAGAGGGAAGAGACTAGAGAATGTTTCATTAATATTACATAGTTCTTTTTTTCATGTTTCCTTAAAATCAAGGACTTTCTGCAACCCTCTACACTTTAAGTTCTACAATGTATTTCCAATGCTGTTAATATTTAATGGACTCCTCATAAGCCTTCCTGCTTCAGAGTCCTAGGTTCCTTCTTTGAGAAGAACAATACAAAAGAAACTCTGCTTCTCCCTGTTTCTGTTTCTTAGGCATAATGATCTGCAACACAAAGGAAGGAAAAATACCAGGAAATGGAACCTTGTGAAAACTAGTATCTTTGTATGGGTACCTAGTTACATAGAAAACTACATTTATTAACTTTAAAGCATGGTTGAAATACAGCAGTTAAATCAAAATGCCAATGCATCAGTAGTAGCAGCATATATCACATTAGTTTTGTAAAATTATATGCACCTTTAAATTTTTAATGAACAAAACAATAATTTTCTTTATAACATTGTCATCTTTTGCTCATATTTGGCCCCCTCCCTATCCTCTGTCCTATTTCTAAATAGCAGATAGAAAACAAATTGCTGGGGGGAGAGAAAGAAAAGGGGGACATGAGAGATTATGGAGGCAAAAAATAAGGAGGAGAGCATGGGGCCCTGGTACTGCCCCCAGACTATAAGCACAAAGGTCAAACCTGATGTGTGCAGTGGCCTAGAGCTCTCTCAGGCTCCCCCACCCATGCCCCCCAAACTCACTGCCTACCCACAGCATCACCCTGGCTCTGAGCAATGGCACAGTATCTGAGATGGAGAGATGGAGAAGGGTTCATTTTCTGGATTGTGTCTCCTCAAAAGACCTTCATGATCTGTGCTGCCACCAGATGCCATGTTGGCTTCTATGGTCTATGTAGCAGCCTGGGGATGGGGTGGGAAGGTATAGATGTCCGTGATCCATGCTGCTGCCAGAGGCTATGCTAGTGTCTGTTGTCTGTGCTGCCACCTGAAACATATTGATGTTCATGGTCCTTATTACCACTGGAGGACGTGTGTATATCTGTGGCCTGGGCTGCCACCTGAGGGTCATGTTAAAGTCCATGTCCTGTGCTGCTACTGGAGGACATGTGGAAGTTCATGATCTGTGCTACCGCTGGCTGTTGTGAGCAAGGAAGTTTCTTTTGAAGGGCTATCAATGACCACAGACTCATAATTGAGAATGAGAGACATTGTAGGCTTCTGTGACAATCTCCCCCTCTATCCCCATACCCCAAAAAGAAACAGTCTAGATAAGAAGTCATTGGAGAGCCCCTAAAAACTGTGGTAAAGATGTTGAAATGTAGCCCTTCACAGTGTATGGCTTCTGGTGTGGATGTAGGTGAGGAAAGGACTCAGTCATCTTTAAGGGGCTGGCCACTGGGAGTTTGACCATGCTCCAATAAGTATATAGGCAACACAAATTGGACTTCTGATATTATTTTCTTCTTTTCATTTTTTTGGGGAGGGCACAGAGTGGCCCTTGGAGGAATGAAAGTCAAGTATGCTTGTGGTGCATTGTATGAAATCTAGAAATAATCAATAAACCCATGTTGAAAAAAGTTAAGTGGTATTCCAGAAGTCCTTTTCCTATTAACAGGCTTATAGAAAGATTACCGACTATCCACAACTGAAGATGGAGGCCAGGGCTCAGTAGACCCTAGTATGCCTTATATTTACAAAGAGCCACAAGGACAGTCTACATGTTTCTGAGTCTAAAGACTAACACCCCAGTGACTTTAGAAATCTAACCTCCACCAAGTAACTACACCAATAAACTATCACTTTTCAGATTAGAAATTGATGCCTCAGTAACTATAGCTTTGCTTACCCCATTAAGAAGCCATTTTGAAATCGTGCCAATTTCTTATATTAGAAACTATAACCAACAAACTACCAATTAGCCACCCTGAAAGACTACCTCCTTCTGAGATAAGAAGCCAGAGCCTCAGTGGTTTCTGGTACCGATTCCGTAATCACATAGAAAACATGCCTGCTCTTGATGTCAGTGTCTAGTGGGTTAGGACACTCTGGCACACCCACACTCCTACTGATCTGCAGTTCCACTCACACATGACATCAGAGGATGACCACTGCATAACAATATCATCCTCAACTCCTTCAGAGTACCCACTCATGACACCAGAGGTCACTTAAGCCCTAATAGAGGTTGTAGTATTTCAACTGACCCATTCAGGAATTAGTGCCAGCTATACGCATGACACCATCTAGTTAATCAAAAGCCACCAAGCCGAGATGCAAATACCCATCAATGCAGTTAGACCTGAAGCATATACCAAAATAGTCAAGCAATGAACAAATTCCAGATGTGCAATCCTTATAGAATAAAACAAAAGCAAAATGAAATTTTAAAAGAAACAAGAAAATATTTACACCCACCTTCATAATTACTAATTCTGTAGTAATGGTACCTAATGAGAGCCATGTAGGTGAGATTACAGACAAAGAATTCAAAAGAACAATTATAAGTATGTTGAATGAATTCAAACAGAATACAAATAAACATGAATGAATTTAAAAAGAACAGCAACAAACCCCAAGAGAATATAAACTGACAACCGAATAAAACAAGAATGTCAATTGACAATAAAAAATAGGATTCAGTAAAGAGATAGAAATGCTGATGACACACTATTCTTCTGAAATGAATCTGCAAATGAATAATTCTGTTAGTCCAGTTAAGCTCAGTTATAAAGCTCACTGGTACAATGGATCATATGGAGAATAGAGTATCAGGGCTGGAAAACAACGGTTGTTCAGTCAAAGAAAATCACTAAAAAAACAAAATAATATCACATGCAAAATTATGTGATAACATAAATATACCATAACAGTAGATTATGGGCATAAAGAAGAGAAGAATTTCACATCTAAAGCATAGAAAATATTTTCAATAAAATTGTAGAAGAAAAATTTCCAAATCTAGAGCATAAAGATACCTTTCCAGGTACAAGTGGCATACAGAAGACTGAATAAATTGAACCCCAATAGAAATTTCCTGTCATTTTATAGTCAAAACACTAAACATACAGAACAAAGAAAGTTTATTGAAAGCTTCAAGAGGGAAGCATTGATTCATCAGAATAACAGCTGATTTTTCTATAGAAACTAAAAAATGTAGAGAATTAAGAAAGATGTATTTCAACCTCCATAATAACACAGTGCCAACCAACATTATTATACCCAACAAGTTTACTTAGCAAAACTTCAGGGGAAATAACTTCCCATGCTTAAAACAGATTACAGTAATTTATTATCACTAAGTTAGCTGGATGGAGGATACTAGAAGGAATACTTCAGACTGAAAAGAAAGATAGACACACTCAAGAGACTCCAAAAAAATAAATGATGCCAAGCAAAAGCAGAATAAGAAAACATCAAAATAAAAAAGTTACAAAAATTAAAGCACATCTTTTAATAATAATCATAATACCAATGGCCTCAGTTTCTCAAATAAAAGCCACAGATGAGCATACTTGGACCAGAAAACAGCATTTATGCTTTTGCTGCCTCAAAAAAAGACACTTCACACTCAAAGACAAACACTAATTAGGAGTGAAAGGATGGGAACAGCTATTCTCAGCAAAAGGAATCAGGAAGCAAGTAGAAGCTGCTATAATATATGACAAAATAGATTGCAAACTAGAAGTGGTCAGAAGGGGGACTCTTCACATTAGTTAAAGGAACAATTCTTCAAGAGGGCATTACAACTGTAAACAAATGCACTGAACACAGGTGCTCCCAATTTTATTAAGCTAATATCACTAGATGAGAAGTCAGAGATTAATTCCAACATAGAAATAGTATGTAATGTTAATGCCCCTTGCTCATCAGGTGGCAGGTATTCATACATTGCTCATCAAGTGACAGGTATCCATACATAAAATAAGGAAGCATTAGAGCTAAATGATATAGAGCAAAATGGACTTAGATGTTCACAGAACAGTTCAGCTAACATCAAAGAGCATACCTTCTCAGAAGACCATGGGACTTACTACAAAATTGATAACGTGCTTGGATGCACAGAATACCTTAATAGATAGGCCAAGGTTAATACAACTCTTTGAATTCTGTCTGACCACAACAGAGGGAAAAATAAACAAACAGACAATAGCAAAAAGAGAAAATTCACAAACTCAGAGATGAAACAGCATACTATTGAATGATGAATAGAACACTGAACAAAGCAAGGAGAAAAAAGTAAAGTTACTATAATTGAAAGAGAATGAAAATACTAAATATCAAAACCGATTGGGTACATATCAGGATAAGGCAGTCTTAAGGGAGAACAGAAGATCTCAAATGAATAACTTAATTGTATATCTTAAGACACTGTAAAAATAAGTAACTTAACTATGTACTTAAGATGCTGTAAAAGCAAGATCAAACCAAATTCAAATGTAGCAGATGGACAGAAATAACTAAGATCAGGGTAGAAATTAATGAAACAGAAACACCAAAACAATACAAATCATCAATGAAAGAAAAAACTGATTCTGGAAAAAAATAAACAAGATAAGCAAACACTTAGCCAAATTAACCAAAAGAAAGAAAAAGAATTTACAAGTTGATAAGTTTAGAGACTCAATGGGAGACAATGCAAAATATATTAATGAAATTCAGAAAATATAAATGACATAAATATCTATATTACACTGTAATATTAGCCTTTTCAACTTGATACAATCTTAAATCACCTGACAAGACAGTCTCAATGATGGATTTTCTTCATTTAGTTGGCCTGGGAGTCATCTTAACTAAGTTAATTAAAAGACAGAGATACAGCCCACTGTAAGTGGCTCCATTCCCTAGGCTGCTAGTCCTGAATTGTATATGATTGGAGAAATCAAGTTGAGCACAAGCAAACAAATAAGAAAGTGAGCATGTGTGATGGCTATTCTTATTTGTCAACTTGACTACATCTGGAACTAAAACCCCAAAATGGAAGGCACACCCATGAAAGAATTTTGCTTAATTTGAAGTAGGAAGAACTACTTCTAATCTAGATCTTTGAAGTTGGAAGACTTGTCTTTAATCTGGATTCTGAGGTGGGAAGACACTTTTAATCTGGGCCAAACCTTCTGCTGAAAATCTATGTAAGGACATGGAAGAAGGAAGATTTTTCTGCTCTTTGTCTGCTTACTCCAACTTGTTAGCAAGTCCATTTCTTTACTAGCATTAGAGTCTATTTCATGGTTCCAGTATATATTGAAGACCAGCAGAGATATCCAGCTTTGTAGACTAAACAGCTGTTGGATTCTTGGATTAGCTGGACTACAGCCTATAAGTCATTCTAATAAATCCTATATATATACATATATACACACATATATATGTATGTATATAAGTATATATGTATATATATATGTGTGTGTGTATATGTGTGTATATATGTATATGTGTATATATGTATATAAATATATGGAGAGAGAGAGAGCTTCATTTTATAAGTTCTGTTACTTTAGAGAACCCTGAGCAATACATCCTGTGTAGATTATTTTTCCTCCGCCCTTGAATGGATATGATATATCCTCATTTCTTGAAAGATCAAGCAGCATCATTTGGGCATTTTTATGTGAAACTTTACCATGAGTGGACCTTTTTGGTTTGTTCTGCTGGGCTTAGTACAGGTGCTTGATGCAAGTCAACAGTCTACTTAATTGATAGATTATTAATGAAAGTGCTAGGAAGGAATTATGAGAAAGGATCTGTAAGGGATTAACTCTTTTCCTCTTCTTTTTTCTATTTGTTCATGGATGTGAAAGCTGGCACCTCAGCAGCTGTTTTGAATACTGAGTGAATTGTCTTGAGGACATTAGCCACTTGCTATGTAATGACAATTGAACCTGGTGTCTGTTTAATTTGGTTCCATTTTACATTAGAGAAAAATAACAGTTTTTCATTTTTAAATTTTAAATAAACAGCCTGATATTAAACAGGTACAACAATTTAAATACATTCTCCTTTAAAGCAGAAGCATATCATTTTGTTCAGAGCTTTTCAGGCAAGCAACTACATAGAAGATCTTCAAGTGCACGTGCTAAAGAAGAGAGATGGTTCAGTATTTGAAAACTTTCACTGCCTCTGCAGTAGTTCACAGCTGTCCATGCCTCAGTGGCAGAAGATCTGATGCCTTCTTCTGGTGTCTGCTCTGGCCGTTGCTTCAGGCTGGAATGCTTCCTTGTTATTGCCAAATAATTCCCTTTTTACCTGCTTAAATCCCAGTTGAATATTACTTCCTCTGCAGTCTCTAATCTCTTGCTAAGTCTTGTTTTTCAGCTTGTACATAATAGTTGCCATGAACCTTCATATTTAGAGCAAACCTCCAATGACAAATGTTTAAACTATAAAACCTAAGAGAAGAGTTCTTTTAAATTCAATTAAAAGTGGCAGGACAATAGAATTCTATATTCTTTTTTGTTTCTCTTTTGTTTCTGGTTATTTTGTTTTGTTTTGACTACATGTGACTATGGTGGTACAGACAAACCTCTCAAAGTCGTGATCCTCTTCCTTCAGCCTCCAGAGTGCTGGGATTCTATGAATATCCTACCATGTTCAGCATTATTATTTCTCAAGGCTGTTATCACATTAAAAACTATAAATACTCATCTGAAATATAAAACCACCATTGCTGCATCACTATAAATATTACACAATGGAACTTGGAATCAAATCAGTATTATTTTTATATCTTAAGCAAGTTTCTGTGATGTTGGTGTATGGACGAGTTGAATAATCAAATTAAATTAGAAATAGCCACTGGATATAAAAAAAATGAAATAAGAACAAACAGCAAGCCCACTCCTTTCTCTTTATGTATCCTGGATCCTCCCAAGATTTCCTCTTATTTTATATTTTCTCAAGTATTGAGGAGCAGTTCTTTGTTCTATTCCTGCTTCAGGCTGGTTGCCTTATGCCTTCCTCCTCTCTCACACATTTCACCAGTTCAGTAAGCCTATGTCTCTAATCTATTTTCAGTGTTTTCTCTTTTTCTTCCTCTCTGTAATTCAGTGCAGGGTTTTTGTTCTGTTTATTTTCTGTATGTCTGTCTTCTGCTTCACTAATTATTGGGCATCTTCTGTCTGCTCAGCTGCAAGTTTATCCACTCAACTCTGGATTTTCAGTTGTGGGATTTTTAAAAAAAGCCAACTTGATAAAATACAATCTTCATGACAGGAAGTCAGGCCAGTTAGGCTTCATATTTTCCTGAACTTTTTCTAAAACTCCTCACCTTTCACTTGCCTTATTGAATTTGTTCATCACACTTATTTTGACGTCTTTGCTGAGGGGTTCTGATGCCCTGATGATCTGTAGGATGCGTTCAGTTCCAATTTCCTTCTCAGTTTTGATCATGTGGCACTCTTCTTCGATTTCCATCCATGTCCTCCTACTTCCTCAGTGTCTTCACCCTGCCATCTCAGTACTTGAGCATGTCTAAAGACTAGGAATGTTCCGCGCTTTGTCTACAAATCCATTTCCCCTTGGGTCGTGGTTCTGGAGAGTGTGCTTCCAGGACAGCCACTGCATTCTCCCTTCCTGAGCCACAGAGCTGGCTGCAGCTCCAGCACCTTTCATCTCGGACTCAGATCCACACACAGGACATGGCTAGGACAGGACCAAGAACCAGTAAGAAATGCCCTTCAGACGTGTGGCTTCCAACGCATTTCCCTTCCTGGTAGTGCTCCTTCACCCCGCTGCCTCCTTGCCAGAAAAATGAGCCCAGCTCTTGCCAGAGGGGTTTTATTGTAGTTGGATGGGAAGGTTTATATAAGGTATGCTGTTGGATGCAAGCTGCGAGATTCGTTGGATTAATTTCTTGACCTTGCCTTTTCCCTCCAGGCCTAACTGCATGTTAAGCAGATGGTATTTTACCAAGTTGAAATTCCTTAAATGACACTAGTGAATGTTTCTTCTGTAGACTTTAGAAATATTGGTAAATGTGCAGGGAAATGTACACTTTCAATGCTTGGTTGCCAGAAAGGAAGAAAAACTGGATAAAGGGATGCAAAGTTATCTCTATAGCTTAAATCACTTTTATCATACACATGCTCAGAATGAAATATACAACAACTGGTAAGCTGAAGGAGTTTATTTTTTATCAGTTATCTCAAGTAATTAAATTATATATCAGCAAGTCTTGTCAAAGGATAAGTCCAACCATGGAGATATTTCCTATCTTAATCTAAATTATCTTTCTTTGTCTATGATTGTATTATTTGGATCTGTATATTTTAGTTGCCAACTTGTCTTATATTTTGTGGTAATTATGCACAAACAGTAAATCCACACACAAAAGATATCTATTTGGCTGGGGAGATAGCTTAGTCTCCCCAAGTACTTGTCATGCAAACATGGAGAGCTGAGTTTAGATGCCTAGGACCTACTTCAAAATGCAAGCACTACAGCATGTATCAGTTGTTCCAGTTCTAGGAAGACACAACTAGGTAGATTTTTATGCTGTGCTGAAAACACTAAGGTGCTCATCTCAGAGGACTCCAGTTTGCTATGTTTGTGGACTGCTCCCTTCCTAATGCTACATTGAAATGTAAAAGGTTGCTCACATGATAACTCTTAAGGTGAGATTGGAAGAGTATTCCAAACGTGGAGCTAGTCAGTCATGATGAAATGATGCCCCTCTTCATGGCATCTATCCAAATATAATTAAGCACAATTTTAATTAAGATCACCAACCATGGAACAGCATAAGGCATTATATGTCAACTGCATGTTGGTTTTAAATTTTTTGAAAAAAAATTTGGAAGGGTAACTAGTTCTAAACTCCAGAAATCTCTAGAAGTTTATAATTGCCTCAGAGGTATGAGGTAGGTTCATAGCATGCTTAAGAATATGCAGTGTCCAGGGCAAGGACTCCCCTGGAGATTCAGTTCAGCCTGGAGATTCAGTCGAGGCAGGTCCAGTGCCCTCGTCCCTTCACCCAGGCTGAGCAAAGTGTCCCTGCATAGGCCCCAGGCTCCAAACAGCCAGCTCATGGGAATGGAGGGTGGGTTAGGGGGATGGTGGGGGAAGAGGATAGGGGAATCTGTGGCCAATATGGAAAATTAAATTAAATTATAAAATAAAAAAAGAATATGCAGTGTCATAATGGATCTCAGTTTCTTAATTAAGAACCTACTGTCATCTTTAAAAATTCCACAGGGTTTCTTAGTTGGCAATAAAACTCCATCCAACAACATAAGATTCTATCTTTAAATGCAAACTATTTAATCAAACTTAGCTATGAATAAAAGATTCATAAAAATCATTGGAGCTTTCTTCTCTGTCTCCTATTTATGAGTTATTAGTATATTGCTGATCAATAAGAATATTCATCCTTCATTTGCCCTTATTTGCTATCAGAGCAAGTGTCTGATCATCCACTGTAACCATAGCTTTCAATCTAATACATTAACATGTATATGTTTTAATGTTTAGATATATAATAACAAGGAACATATTATTTTAAAAGACCACGAGTAACTATAAAATCTAAAATGAGATTTAGCTCAGATAGGGGAGAAAATATACAGCAAGGGAAATATCTTCAAGGTCTGGTTGAGTCTGTTAGAAAGGCCACAAAGGTAGGTTCAGTTTTATAAAACAGGCAGATAAGTGTTTTCATCTTCCAGCAGAGAAGACATCTTAAAGGGCATTTTTATTCATTTGCAGAACTGCCCTACTTTTAGGCTCTCTTAGTATTCTTGAATTTGCCAATAAGCCAGCCGTATTTAAAAACAAATGTTTCATCAAGGAAGTCAATGCTTAGTCTTTTGTTTCTGTACTTTTCATACAGTTTCTCTTTTCCTTTGAAGTCATGACATTTCAAATATTTTGTTTGCACAGAATAAAAATAAAACATCATCAGAATTGAGACTTCAAAGGCAACAAAGAAAGCCCAGTCACCGATAGTTAAGTGTGCATAAGAGGAAGGAATACACTCCTCCTGTGAAACACAAATGGCTCAATATGACTCATTTTCATTGACCCTGCCACGAATTGCTATAAACTCCAACAGCAACTAACTCAGTGCCTTCTTCCCCTCTGCCATTGCCATTACCATGTCTTCCTGTGAAAGTCAGGGCCAAGTGATGATCTGACATCTTGGATAGGAAATTTAATTGACGAAAGAAATCAAGTAGAAATTCAAATCTCTCTGCTATGTCTCACAGGAACATGTAAAAATGACTTCCATAGCAGCAAGATTTTCTTAGAATAAATTAGGATTTTAAGAGAATGTTTATTTCCATCAACGTGACTCAAGAGATTAAAAATCTTCTTGCCTTCATAGAATATGTTGTCCTCTTGAGTAGGCAAATCATGTGTATGAAATGTCCTAAAGAGATATGGGGAGATATAGTGAGTCATTCTTATTACAAACTAGTCTCAGAATTTGTCCATTTAAAATTAAAATACCTGTATCTTCATTATTTTTATTATCATTGCTAAATATTTCTTGAATGTTTACCAATTCCTGAACAGTAAACTGAGTATCATGATCACAAAGGCATATACTTACACCTGCAAGGTATACCATCTGGTTGGAAAAGAAAATAAGTTTACATTGGCAGATGTTCCTATCACCTATATTACTCTTTCCCTTCTTTGGAACCATGCAACTCTTAAGCCTTTGGGCTTTGATTTGGCACATATTTTTATTTCTTTTTCTCATGGCTGAGGAAGAAATGGGAAATCTACGTGAGATCTCAGGGCATTACATCAGACTGGGCATTGGAATCATCCCTTTGCTACTTCAGCATCTAACCACCCATTTGTTTTTATTTAAGTTTGTCAACAATATCGGAAGTTCTCGGTTTTAACATCATTAGGGAAAATGTAAAAACATTTTAAATAGATGAATTTTTAATAATCTTCTAATCTTTTTGCTGTATCAAGTGTAGAATTTAAATCAATGCTTAGTGACTATTTCTTCTGGATTTTATGTCTGCCTAAAACAGATATAGTCCTATATCAATTCCATTTGAAGCCTATCACATCTAGTTACTTTCCCCACAGATGCTCAATAGGAACCGTAATAACTAAGCAGAGCAGGAAGATGCTCTGCAAAGCTGAGTAGCGATCACTAACTTGACATTTTACAAATGTTACCTAGTGGCCCATGTTCAGCATTTGAAGAACAAAGGAAAAATTACAAGATTAAAATTCCTCATACAAGGAACTGAAGCAAGAGGAAAAGTCAGTGTGGCCTTTGTTTTTCTGATCTTTCTTGTGACATGGTATCCCATAGGTTTTTCTGCAATGATTGGCTTGTTTTTGTCCCCAGTGAAAACGTAAGTGAATGCAGACAATCTTCCCAGAAGGCATGTGAAATGCTCAGTGATAGAGATTTTAAAACTACTTGGTGAATGAGAAGGATGATGGCACAAGAAGGTGTGGGGTCTGTCAGAAGAAGGAAGTGCTGTCGCGGGATCTTAAGGTTCATGATGTTAATGGCTGATATAGTTCAGAAATAACACGTCTAATCTTTCCTGTTTATGAAAATATGGAAAAGCACTGATTTATTGAAGTATTCTTCTAAATGCTGAAACCCAGAAGGAATAACTCTCAAGCAACCCTGACATTCACAACTTAACAACTGTTTGAAATACTGCTCTATCATATATTTCGGCCTCCTTTACTCTGGGTGAGCTGCATACTGGATAATGGGGTTCAGCATTAAGCTTTGTGGACAGTGTCTGCTCACAGCTGTTAGTTCCTGAGATTTTTGTACTCTGAGCTCTCAAGCTTGTCGTGTTGTATAACAAAACACAAGAAAAGGGGAATTTCACCATGTGTTGGCCAATCACTTTTCAGCAAAACCATAATTTTCTCTAGTCACGAGAGCCTACACAGAAACATACATGAGATTAAAAAGTGAATTTCTGTATGAGGATTCTAGAGCAGGAATAATTTGATGAAAGTTGGAAAGGCCGTGAGATAAAGCATTCTTTTTTTCTAGAATTATATTTTGGTGAGGGCCAATAGATGCTTGTCTGTGCTGATACTGTGCTGTGCATAAATTTCAAGTTTCTAGAAAGTCTTTAGGTTTATCACTCACAGATGACTCATCTTACTGGACATGCCTGTTGGAAGAAAGGAAGAGGCAGCTCAGAAACAAGAGATCCATTTATTCAATACCTCCTTCAAAACTGCATATGAGGTGCTTGTCCTGTGGAGGAAATGGTAATTTTATTGAAATTCTGAAAAATCTAACACATTTCCAAAGACACCAGAAAATAAGCAAGATGTCTATTTTAGTTAGCTGGAAATTAGAGAGGCACTTTGAAAAGTAGAGAAGAAACAAAAGATTTAAAATTAAAACAATTTAAAATAAAAAATTATAGTGTCAGAGGTAGCATCAATGACAATAAACGCTTAGGTGGGTAAGACATGATAATATTCATTAGAATTGTCTACAAGAGTTCTCCTGTGAAAATTATGTCAAAAATTGTCATTGATGTTTAATGTACAAATCAATATTTTCCTTAGAAGTAGAGCATTATGTTTCTGCTACAGATCAATAAAATTTATGAACAAATTAAAAATATAAGTGATCCATATTTGATCATTATATTATATTGAAATACCACAATTTGTCTGCTTAATATTGCAGTTATTATATGCTAGCCAACATCATCTTCATAAATGTTAAACAGTCTGAATTGAGCTTTGCACACTGCAAGTGTGTCAGATTATCACATTGTATAGCCTATCAGTGTGTACAAATAAATTACTAACTAGCAAAAATTGTATTTGTAGTTTTCCTGTATACCTGCCACAATTGTGTGTTTTAATTTCAATTATTGTTACAATGACAATTTTCTCAACAGATAGAAAATTCCTATAGGCAAAGATACTTGACTTTCTCACCATTGAATATTCAGGAATTTAAAATGTTATAGACCATGTATATGCATTATACTTTACTAATTCTTCCTAAAATTCATCGTGAGACCTTTGTTTTTCAAATCCCTTTTTTGAAATTTTCAACATCTTCAACATCTAGAACATCTTCAAAAAACGTCATTAATTTCAACTACATACTTACCAGAAACCATCACCATTGTCAAGACAACAAATATGTTCCTTTATCTTCAAGGTGTCCCTGGAATTAATCCCACTCAATTTTTCTTGTAAATTTTCAGTATCCGAGAAATCATAGATGTATTTTATATAACAATGTATTAGTTTATATACTTTACAATTATTTACAACTAGAATTATAATGGGAGTTTACACACACACACACGCACACACAAACACAAACACTTACCTGAACTTTTTTACTCACAATAAATATTTTGAGATATGCCCATTTCGTAGCATGACACTGTTTCTTTTTTTTTATTGTAGAAAATATTCTATTATGTAGCATATCTCAGTTTATTAATTTATCAACTTGTTGGTAGACATCTGAGTTTTTCAGGCTGAAGATATTAAATATGAAATTAATGCAAGCATGAGTACGTAATTCTTTGTATAGACACATGTTTCCACTTATTTTGATAAAATACTAAGGAGGGCAGTGACTGAGTCTTACCACAAGTGTTCACTAAACACTGTGAAAATGCTCAAATTTTCTCAATCAGTTTAATTTGTTTTTAGTTCCACCAGTTTACAGATTTTCATTCTCTCTATTTCATTGCCAGAATGATACAGAGCAATGACATTTAATTGACACTAGTCAATCTGTTTAATTCTAGCCATTCTAAAAGGTGGCTCATATTTTTATGCTAATTTTCTTATAGGCTAATGTGAGAATTTTATCACAGTGTGTTTCCCTTGCTTCCAATATTTTGACCATCCTGCTTATTTTTAAACACAATAGTATTTTGAAAATTCTTAATAAGTGTTGGTTTTGGAACTAGAAATTATTTCATTCTTTGTGGTTCATTTTTATAGTCTCTTAACCATGTCATTGATTATTTTTTAGTTTTGAAGACTGGTTCACCTATGGAATATAGTTTGACTCCATATCTAACGTTTCTAGTTCAAGTTCCAGATATTTTCTCATATGCTTACTTTTAGTTCTAGAATTTAGCATTTTGTACTTTGGACTTGGATATATACTATACTAATTTTTTATTGTTGAATAAATAAATTAATAAATTGGTATTACACCAGTTCAATGTATATAGATGAACAAAATATTTGCCTTGAAGTATTAGAAGAATATAAAAGAAGGCATGCATATGTTTTAATGACACAAATGCATGCAAAGTGGAATTCTAAACATTACTGATAAAGTCTTATATAATCTTGTTTGTTGGAGTGATTACTTCCAGCTTTGAATTCTTTTTTTTTCCTTTTATTTTATTTTACAATACCATTCAGTTCTACATATCAGCCACAGATTCCCTTGTTCTCCCTCCTCCTGTCCCCCTCCCCTTCCCCCCAGACCATTCCCCCATTCCCACCTCTTCCAGGGCAAAGCCTACCCCGAGGACTGAGATCAACCTGGTAGACTCAGTCCAGGCAGGTCCAGTTCCCTCCTCCCAGACTGAGCCAAGCATCCCTGCATAAGCCCCAGGTTTCAAACAGCCAACTCATGCAATGAGTACAGGTCCCGGTACCACTGCCTAGATGCCCCCCAAACAGATCAAGCCAATCAACTGTCTCACCTATTCAGAGGGTCTGATCCAGTTGGGGGCCCCTCAGCCATTGGCTCATAGTTCATGTGTTTCCATTCATTTGACTATTTGTCCCTGTGCTTAATCCAACCTTGGTTTCAACAATTCTCGCTCATATAAACCCTCCTCTTTCTCGCTAATTAGACTCCCGGAGCTCCACCCGGGGCCTAGCCGTGGATCTCTGCATCTAGATTCCTCAGTCCTTGGATGGGGTTTCTGGCACGACTTTTAGGGTGTTTGGTCATCCCATCACGAGAGTAGGTCAGTTCCGGCTGTCTCTCAACCATTGCCAGCAGTCTATTGTGGGGGTATCTTTGTGGATTTCTGTGGGCCTCTCTAGCACTTTGTTTCTTCCTTTTCTCATGTGGTCTTCATTTACCATGGTCTCCTATTCCTTGTTCTCCCTCTCTGTTCTTGATCCAGCTGGGATCTCCCACTCCCACAGGCTCTCTTTTCCTCGACCCTTGCCCTTCATTGCTCCCACTCATGTCCAGGTTGTTCATGTAGATCTCAGCCATTTCTCCATCATTGGGTGATCCTCGTGTCTTTCTTGGGGTCCTGTTTTCCAGGTAGCCTCCCTGGTGATGTGAGTAGCAGTCCAGCCATCCTTGTTCCACATCTAGTATCCTCCTATGAGTGAGTATACTAATTTTATATGATGCAAAGTAACAATTAAATACTTCTCTTTGGTTTTATTTGGTTTGCTTCCTATTGTGAGGAGTTCCATATTGATCTTCAATATTTATATATTTTGTTATTTAAAAAGAAAACTAGCAGGGTGATGGTGGTGGTGGTGGTAGCACACGCCTTTAATCCCAGCACTCAGGAGGCAGAGGCAGGCAGATCTCAAGGCCAGCCTAGTCTGCAGAGTGAGATCCAGGACAGGCACCAAAACTACATGGGGAAAGCCTGTCTTGAAAAACCAAAAAAAAAAAAAAAAAAAAAAAAGAAAAAGAAAAAGAAAAAAGAAAAAAGAAAATTATACAGTATGAATTGTCTCTTGTTGCCTCTTGTCAAAATCAGTAGTCCTTATGCGCATTGTTCTTTTTTTTTAAATTTCATCTCATTATACACATGTGAAATTTTTTTTGTTATAAAACCTTCATATGTCTTAAAACTAAGCAAAGTTAATGTTCAAAGTCGATTCTTCTTAAAAGTCATTTGGGTTGTTGCAGCTTTTATCCCATTTACTTAATATTAAATATTAAAATAAGTTTTTAGTATTAATTGATTGATTGATTGTGTGTGTGAATAAGAGGGAGGGTATGAGTGCCATGGCATGTGGGGGTCAGAGAACAATTGTGTGGAATCCATTCTCTCCTTCCACCTGTATGTGCTTTCCAGATACCAAACCTAGATGGCAATGCTTAAAAGGAAGGCAACAATATCTACATGCTGAGCCACTCTTTGGGCCTTCATTTTAATTGTTAAAAAGGTCATTGAGATTTTTCTTTGAATTTCCTTGAAAATTAAGGAAGGGAAGAGGGAAAGGAGTGAAGGGAGAAGGGAGAAGTAAAGACAGAATGATTCAAATCTTTAATATAACTCATTTCCATTTATTTGATCATCTTTATTTTCATTTAGTACAGTTTTATAGATTTAGCACAAAATCTTGAATACCTTTATATATATATATATATATATAACAGTATATTTATTGTTATAAATATATAATTTGTGTAATTCAATTTTCTGAATATTTATTGCTGGTGTAGAGAAACAGACCTGAATATTTGTTTAATACCTTGTAAGTTTCCTAATTTCCTTTCATTTAATAGTCATGTCTTTTTGTAGATATTATCAGCTGCTGTGCTTTTTTTCAGTTAACACGTATATTATTATTAAACAAACATATTAATGCCTGGCAGTAGTAATACAAAATTATTTTGTTGGGTGCCATTAGAAAATTTTCATCTTAATCAGTATCAGTCCCAGGTGTTTTGTTTGTTTGTTTGTTTAGTTGCCAGGCATAGATCCAGGGCCTCTTATACGCCACGCTATACCACACCATCTTCAACCCCTCTGTATCAATTTTTCTAATATACTTGTCTTTATTATTGAACTATGCTTCCTATGGTTAGGATTGTCTTTCAATCAAATTTGATAGCTAACTTTTATTCAGTCTTTTAGGTTATTTATATTTAATGTAATTGTCTTTATGATTCTATTTAATTTACCATCGTGGTACTTGCCTTTTCGTTTTTCCATTTAGTATTCATTTCTTTTTTCCTTTTTCTCTGTAATAGAAGTTCATTAAATGTATTTGTTATTTCTCTTGTCGCTGAAAGATGAATTATGTCTGCACATCATGGCCATCTAATTCCAAGTTGTATTGCTTTTATACTCTTGGTCTATAATATAGGAACATTTTAAAACTTTTTCATGCAGTCCTTCAAGTCACAAATCCTATGGTACATTGTTATTATGTTCATATAGCCAAGTATATATTTTCAAAGTTTGAAGTATTAACAATTAAATTATATATGTTACCATGCATTTGCTACTTCCAGTGCTTTACAGGAAGCATGGAGGTTGGTGTCTCCACCGGGTACTGCTTTCCTCCATTTGATAGATTGCTGCTAACATTTCTTGTACTTCATGTCTGCTTCTGACTGTTTCCTCTTGCATGCCAAAGTTTCCTCTGAACTCCCTTTGAGTCATGAGGTGTTCTAATCTGGCTAGTGGTATTAAGCACTTCTCACATTCTTGCACAGCAGACACGTTCACTTCTAACTTGTTGGGGTGTTACCTCCTTGAGCATGTGTATCATTACTCATCTGCACAGTCATAGGGTATTAACATTTACAGATTTCTGGAGAGTTCTATTTATATTGCTCTACTCTCTCTGGTACCCAGGCCTTCAAACACCAGTTGCCTCAATCTACTCACACTCTCGGTTCAATTTCTCCATGAAGAAGTCTATTGGAACCTTCCTAGCCCACTCCTTCTTGCAGGTCTGGCATTCACATTCCCCATGTTTTCTTCTTTCCCCTTTGAATGCCAGGGAAAACGGCGATGATTTCCCAGTCAGAATATCCACAGCTGTATGGTTTATCCTACCTGGGTGTTGTACTGGCAGACTGCTTCTTTTTACTGACTCCTACTTCATGTAGCATAAACTCCCTGCCTTTGAATTTGGCCAGAGAAGCCCTATACCTGCTCCATACAATGTCTAACAGCACTGCAGAACTTGTCATTCTTGTGCAGGAAGAGAAAACCCCTGTCCCTAACATCTGGCTAGGTCAGTGCTATGAAGACTAGAGCTTCTCTGTTGGTTGTATGGAATCCACTCAGCACTGTGAGTTCCTGACCCCAGTATCAGGCAAGTTGTTTATGCTCCTGCTCCATTTCTAATCTTCCTTGAACTCTCTCATTTATAACCACTGAACACAGGACTGTCTTTCACTAGAAAACCACTGACGTGTAGGTTCATATCCATCCTCTTCTCTCCGTTTCATTCACCGCTTGTGGCCTATGCACATACCTCAGCCAAAAAGCCCTGATTGAAACTCAGTTTTCAAAGGCTTTGTACATAAGAAAGTAGGGAAACGAAAGACTATGATCAAGACAATAATCATTCATTTGAGCAACATATACTTTTATGTGTTTATGTAAGACCTCTGAAACCTGTTCTACACACTTATTTTTTTTTTATTTTTCTTCATTTTTTTGAATTTCGTATGCATATACAGTGTTTGCTCCTTCATTTTCCTCCTCTAACTCCTCTCATGTCCTCCTAGCTCCATCACGATTTCATGTCTCCCCACCCCCCCAGAACCCACTCGCAATGCTCCCCAGAGTGCGGGACCATACAGTGGAGCATGGGAAACATACCACTGGCCACATCTTCTAAAAGCAGTAATTCTCCCTCCTCCAGCAACTATCCACTGCCAGTAAATCCTCAGTAAGGGGCAGGTCTTAAGGCTCTTCTACTCCATCTGTGCTCGAATTTGGGCTGGTTCAGTTTTGTGCAGTTCTTGTGCAGGTAACCACGGGTATTATGATTTCAGGAGCACCATGGCCATGTCTTGTCAGGAAGACAATATTCAGCAGGACTCCTCCACATCCTCTAGCTCTTTCCGACTTCTCTTCTGCAATGGTCCCTGGGCCTTGGTGGTGGTACAGTGGGAGTTGACAGTGATGTTCTCTTTAGTGCCGATCGGCTTGTCTCTTATCCTCAGCACTTTAACCAGTTCTGCATTTCTCTATTGACTGTTATCCACAGCAAAAGGTAGCTTCTCCAGTCATGGTTGAGAGTAGCTCAAATCTATGGCTATAAACCTAAATAATTAGACATAACTTTGTCAGTATGGTGATTTAACAAAATAACAGTGGGGAGCTTTTTGATTCAAGATCTACAGCCTTCCTGGCCATAGGCTTTTTGCCAGGTTTACAGTTCAAGGCATGAAACTCCTTCTTGTGAAAGAGGCCTCAAATACAATTTACAAACAAAAGCTTTTTTTTTTTTTTTTTGGAGCTGAGGATCTAACCCAGGGCCTTGTGCCTGCTAGGCAAGCACTCTACCACTGAGCTAAATCTCCAACCCCACAAAACCATTTTTAACATGTTGAATTCAACTCAAATTTCCCAAATATCTCAAATGAGAAGCGATATCAGAACAATTAGTCACTTTAGAGAAGAATAGAAAATAAGAAAACACAAGTCATCACTTCCAAAGCTGCAGCTTAAGAAGGCAGGTGAACTGCACACAAGGCTGTGATGTCTGAAGAAGGGAAACTTCAGAGCCCTACCCTGGATATGGCTTTGGAAGGTTCCTGTGAGTGTTGTGACCGAACACTTGAAGCAACCTGTACTCTGTCTGAATTTGTAAATACCAGAATGACTTTAAATGGAAGAAGCTAAAAATATTTGCCTCTGGGCTCTGTCCTGTGTCACACTTTGTGATTTGTTTAAATAGGTAGTTTCAGCACAGTGGAGTGATGCTGAGCACGGGATATCTAGTTCAAGTTACAGAGTTGGCAATGGTAGTAACAAGTCATTTTGGTGACTATAAATTAGAAAATGAGTAAATAAATTTTAAGTGATTATATAGTTAATGTGTAAGCACTATTGATGAAATGTTGGATTATCATAGGAAACATCACCATCAAATAGTGATTTTTAAATTTTTCTCTATAAATTACTTTTGTTATTAATAGGAACCAGCAAAGTGAAATGATGAAAGGGAAAAACTTCCTCCCTTTAATACCATATTTTTCAATGATTAAATAACATACTATTTGGGGTTGAACTGTGCCTATCAAATAAACTGTGTTGAAGTCATAAACCCAGCACTTAAGAATCTTAAGAATGCGACCTCAGGGTGTGGAAATGGCTGGGTGGAAATACAAGTTGATGTGCAGGGTTTGGCCAGGCAGTTTAAACAATGTGTGAATTCCAGATTCAATGAGAGATTCGGTCTTGAAAATTAAGGTAAGACTAACTACATGAACTTGTCCCCTATCCACACTGGGATTTTGTCGAGATGGTATTCTTGCCATTCTAATGGAGTCACAACTCTATATGTTCATATGTGCTTCTGGGAATGGGAGAATCACTTTTATTCAGGAGGCTCCAAAAGGCTACCGATGCCTCAGTACACGGTTCTGTGCCCAGGCACATCTGATAGCACTAATAGACTCAGTGAGTCAAAAACAAAACAAAACAAACAAACAAACAAACAAAAAACTAAATAACTCGAATAAGAAGCATGAAATAGTTAAAGAATATCCTGGGCAGTATGGGAAAGGAGTTGGAAAGGAGAGAACAGGGATGTGAATTTGATAAAAAAAACACATTGTATACATGTTTGAAATTCTCAAACAATAGAAAAACAAGATGGAAAATGCGTAAAAGATACCCACTGAAGACCTCTGGCCTCCACATGCCTGTACTCACAACTACACATACAAGAACATGTATACATGCATTCACCACACACACACACACACACACACACACACACACACACACACACACGACTTTACACACACACACACACATACACACACGACTTTACACACACACACACACACACATGACTTTATTTGGGAAAGGAATCTGCAGATATAATCAAACTAAAGTGAGCTCACACTGGGTAAGTGTGGGCCTAATGACTGGTGTCCTTATAAGGAGAGAAAGCACAGGCAGGAAAGGCCATGCGATAGTGGAAACAGGAACAGGAGTACTGTCTGCCTGCCTGCTGAGAACTGAGGATTCCAACATTGCCCAGAGCTAGATATCCTAAATGTAACAGAAGCTCCCACAGACCCTGAAGCTAGATATCCCAGAAAAGAATCTAGCACAGATCCTGCCCTACTAAAACGTAGATGTCCATTGTCCTAGCCAGAAAAAGGTCAATTTATGTTATCTTAAACTATAGTGTCGTGTGTGTGTGTGTGTGTGTGTGTGTGTGTGTGTGTGTGTGTGTTCATCCACTTTGGCTACCATAATGAAACATCACAGGTTGGGTGGGTTCCGTAACACAAATATGTTCCCTCACAGTTCTTGAGACTAGAAATCCATGCCATAGAGGTTAAAACTTCATTTTAGGGGGAAAGTTTTCTTCCTCACTTGCCTGTGGCTGCCTTCCTTCTTATTATAGAGAGTGGGAAGGGACTGCAGAGGGAGACTAACTACATGAACTTGTCCACTATCCATACTGGGATTTTGTCGAGTGGACTCTGGGTATCAACATATAGTTAGATGGTGCACAATTCAGTACATAACAGTGTGATTTGTATGTGTGTGTGTTTCTATGTGTGTGTGTGTGTGTGTGTATGTGTGTAATTTTTGTCTGTGAGCTTTTATTTGACTTTTCTTCTTTGTCTTTAATATGATCCATTCTTCCTGTGACATTTTCCAAGCAATACTTGGCTCATGTGGAAGTAAACATAATTCTACACCAAGGATGGTATCTGATGGAGCCTTAACAATTCAGAAAACATTTTCTTTATGTCCGACAAAGAGCACACAAGCCAATCAAAGCATTTGTTAGGAATTTTGAAAATGAGATATTGACCACTGTAGTTTTTAGTTCCTAGAATCTTACCAGATTTAAGTTAATCTTTACCCACTGTGGAAAGAACTTGCCAAAATATAAAGCCACAAAGAAGAACAGCTGACCCAGACTGGATGGAAAGAAAATCCTCAGGAGAGTTTTGTGATACAATCTGTCAGAAATTGGCAGAAATCGGACGTATTACAGAGGATTTTGAGATATTAGAGTGTTAAGAGATTGAACTTGAAATGTCTCCCACATGTGCTTGAATGCTTGGTCCCCAGATGCTGGTACTCTTTGATGGAGACTGTAAAGGTGGAATCTGCATAAACTGACCTCAAGTCTAGGATCATGTTTCTGTTAAGTCTGCCTACATATATATGTATTCTGTGCAGGACTTTCTTTTAAACTTTCAGACAAGGGGAGTGTGAAGAAGAGAAAAAGGTAAAGATTGTAAAAGAGAAAAGGGGCAGAGAAGGAAAGGTACCCCCAAACAGAAGCAATGATGATGGAAGGGGAGAGAAAAGGAGACAGTTTTGTGGCTAGAAGTTGCTTTGAATTCTTTATGTATTACATCATCTTTCATTTCTCTTCAGGGGTAATACAGTTTCTTTCCTTAAAAATAAATGGATCCAGAATGTAGCTGTATGGGTGCCCAGTATCACATTAGCTTCATAATAGCTTGCTACTTTTCAAAATCCATTCACCTTACTTTAAGGTCTATTTATAAAAGTTTCCTTTGGGAAATGACTTGGTTATTCTCCCCTAAGATCAACATTCTTCCACAGAGTGTGAAAATGATGTTAAAAATTCCTGAATCTCTACAGAGCTACAATACTGTGTAGTCTAATTTAAGACTCATGTGGATTTTTTTAATTAGTACATACATACATTATACTGGCGTAAATACATGTCCATCTCTGTTTACTACATGGCTTTTCTCAACAGCCAAGTCATGAGATTAGCTTAGGTGCCAGCCAACAGATGAATGGACAAGTAACATGTGATGAAATGTGTTTTGTGGAGTTGTTCATCCAGCATAAGGAAAAACAAAATTTTCTTATTTATAGAAAGGGGTAGAAATGGAGATCATCATGTTCATGTTAACAAAACAAGGCAGAGTCAGAAAGACAAATAGTTCATCTTTTTCTGATCTGTGGGATCTAGATTTTAAATAATAACAGCACATGAAACTATAAAGGTGATGATTTGAGAAGAGGAAGTATAGGAGTAGAAACAAGGAAATGTAAGAGAGGTGAAATATGATCAAAGTACATGATACAGGTGTATGGAAAGTCATATAATGAAACACATTATCTGTATAATGTATTTTATGACTAAATTAAATTTTATGATTTAATTTATTGTTAAATTAAATTAAATCAAAGTGATAGCATCAACTTTATAAATTAAACACACAATTATCCATACAATAAATTTCCCATAAACAATTTCATAAATATTTGTTAAAATCTAATACCTATACATAACTTATGGCTGAAACTAAACAATAAGTGTAGTTTTGAGGTGAATATTGGAAGTCATTCAATTTGTGTTTGCATGTAACACAGAAATTGAGAGACATACAACCATGTCACTCATTTATCAGTAACTTAAGCGGCATTTCAGAGATCTAGTAAAATAACTTTTGAGCATGGAAGTAAGTTTCTTAATTATTGTGTCATTCACAATCTAGTGGCTCTGAGAAAATTCCCTCAAGTTTAATACAGGCATTTCTTCCCAAAACGTCTTAGGTGTAAACCACAAAACAACAAACAAAGCAGAAGTCTGTAGCATGCGATGATTTCTGCAGCAGAACAATTCCTATTGTAGTCTCATTAAAGGTATAACATTTTTGCCCCCAGAATGTACAGGTAGGAGTAGATGAACAGTACCAAATCAACCTACAAAAAGCCATCCAGCACACTATTGATCACCACTAAAGAGACATGTTGGGAGTCTAAAAACATCAAAGAACCTACCACACACCTATATACAAACACTGCCAGGTAAGAGGTATATGACTCCCACATTTTAAGAATTAGTTGGCAGGCAAGCTTAATAACAGTCACTTTCAACCTGTGGGTTTTTCCTCGGTGAGCTTCATTCACAGATGAGACTGTCAGGGATGCTTGAGAACAATAATATTGCTCCCATGTTCATCTTTGCTCAATGCCATAAGCTGCCTCCAACATCTTCTAACTTGGATGAGCACGTTCCCCCTTGGATGTCCAATTGGAAGAGGCAGCTTGCTCCCTTTTTGAGACTTCTCCCTGTCTTTTGACGTCTGCACACTCATTGTTTACACTTTGCCTGGATTGTCCCCAGGAGGGAAACATGGGCGTGCCACCATGCAGATCCTCCATGAGCAAGAGACTTCTCATCCAGTCACTCTCTATAAGGGACAGCTGTCTTCTCCATTATCAGGTTAAAGAAAGACTGATACTTACTATTCAATGCTGCGCCCCTCGATGCCAGGTACCTTTATACAGAGCCCAGAGAAGGCAAGAAATGATCCACTAAGGTTGCTTGAAATACCGTACGCAGACCATAATAACCTAGGTAGTGATGGTGGTGGTAGCAGTAGTAGCAGTGGGAAAGGGATAATGGGCATTGTCTTGAAGATATTTTTTGTCCCCTTGTGTCATGTGACTCCTCCCTTCTCAGACTGCTCTAGGGGTGTTACTCTCAGAAATGGCTGTTGAGAGTACAGTGACAGTTCTTATGTTAAGTTCCTCCCCCTCATCTCCTTAAATTCCTACAGATCCTATTTCAGTAGCCACACCTTCTCATGGCCCCACACCCTCTCTTGCAGTCTCCCACAAGCAACAGTTGTGATCAGTTCCCATCAATCCCTACTGATATTCTGCATCGTTCTCAGCTCAGACATTCAATAACACTGGCTTGTCTCCTCCACACAGGGTAAGAGTGGGACACAGTGGAGTGGAATAAATATTAGGTGCTTAGGAAAATAAAAGGAAGCCAAAAAAAGTAGGTAGACTTTCCATTATGAGCACTGATTACTATCATAGTATTTTTAATCAACTCCAGAATGTCCTTTGAATAGTCATTCCCCAAGAGGAATTCACATTGCCCACTACCTTGACATTAGCTATTTTATGTAAACGAATACCTTGAACTGACTTTGTTAAAGCCTATTTAGTTTGCAAACCCTGAGTTCCTTATGTATCTCCCATTAACTTGCCAATGAAAACCACTATCAAATAAAATATCTCAATAATCTCAGTGGCTAAATATAATTTTCCTTCTTCATTGGGGGTAATTAACAATTAATGCAGGGGGAGGCACAAAATAAATCAGCATTAAATTGGAACCACAGTCTCATTTAAGAAATATCAGAAAAGATTTTGGTTGGGATTTTATCTTCAGAATAAGACCAAAATTACAAAAATACAATAAAATGTAATCTAATAGTTAACCAAACTTAGCTTATAATTGCAAATGTGATTAATTCATAGAAAGGAGTAATTTTGTGTAAATCACTTGGAAATTTATATTATTGTATTAATGTTACATTGTATTCTGTTAAAAAAAATTAGGGTTTGTCTTAGTTCCAGTTTTTATTGCTGTGGAGAGACAGCATGACCATGGCAACTTCTTTAAAGAAAACACTTAATTGAGAAGGCTCGCCTATAGTTTCAGAGGTTCAGTCCATTATCATCAAATGGGGGGCGTGGGGTGTGCAGACAGACATGGTGCTGGAGTTGAGAGTGCTGCATCTTGCAGGCAACAGGAAGTCAGTTGAAAGTTACATTGAAGGAAGCTTGAACAAAAGAAACTTCAAAGCTGGCACCGACAGTGACACACTTCCTCCAACAAGGCCATACCTACTACCAGTGCTACTCCTTTGGGTGGCCATTTTCTTTCAAACCACCACAGGGTTAAAATGAATGCTAGAGTTAAAACAGTGGGATTGGAAACACTGAGGAAGATAAATATGAGGAGGTATCACTGGGCCCGAGACAGTTATGCTGTTCAGATAAGAGTAAGCACAGGTTCTGGGAAAAATAAAGAAGCCAGTCTGTGGAGGCTCTGGCCAGCTGGTATACAGAACCTGTGAGGAACAGATGCAAGGCTCTGTTGCCCTTTCTCCTAGTAAATTCTCAACATTATTGGTACTTAGACCTTTCTATGTATTTCTGTGTTTGAGGCATCTAATTGTTACTGACTGAATTGGGGGTAAGAGTGGGTTGTAAGAAAGCCTTCACCGTCTCCAGGAAGGAAGATTGCCCCAGAAATGAACAAGGGGAAGGGGAATTGAAAACCATGACTTGTGAGTTCATACACTAGGGGAATCCCTTTATCATTGTCTCATGGCTCTGTCTGCCCTCCTCTCTGGAGGAAGTATTTAATCTTTTGATTTTCCACCTGATGAAAGAATCCTTGAAATCAATATTTGTATAAACTATTATCTACTTTGATGTTCAAATCATTCTTTTTTAAAACTCCTGTTCCCTTTCCTGATCATTCTTTTCACCATTCCTCAATTGTTAAATTGGTCGTTTGCTAATAATTTTAATGAAATGTAAATATTTCTCCAATGATATCATTTAGTCATTATATATTTCTAAATACACTGGGCAATATGTTTACAATAGAATGACCTTGCAACTGTAAAATAATAGAGTCAGGAGAAGCCTGGTGAAGTAGAAACGTGGGAGAGGGGGGATATACATAGACTAAACTGTTAGAGCAAATCCAAGTTAAATGATATTTTAAGGGAAACTAAACTTTGCATGGTTAGATCATTTATTTAATCCTTTAAGTATCCATATGTAGTGGGTAGCCGTTCCAGCTTTGACCTGGAAGTGCCACCCCTTTGAGGCTTCGGTAACTGTCACGCCTACACGGCAGAGCCAAGAGAGGACACTGAAGACCCAAGATATTGGTTCCTGGATCCTGGATGCTAGAGGTAGACCGAGCAGAGTTCTCCAGAGAACACCTCTGGACTGTGCTTCACCTTTCCCAGACCCTGTTACTTATTCCTTCACTTGTAAGTTACCCCACAAAATAAACCTCCCTTTTAACTATGTGGAGTTGCCTTAATATTTTAACCAATATCCATATACCAGTGAAAATAAATAGATAAAATGGTACCCTGTATATAAGAAAAAATTGATTGACCTTTCAATATGCTTCAAGAAATTAAAATGGAAATCTTACTCTACATTTTAAAATTCAACTATGCTTTTAAAATCTTAATAGATTGCATGTGTGTTGTGGGTATGTGCACATGTGTTTTCAGGTGGCTGTGGGGGCATGTGTTTTTAGGATGTGCATACATGTATGTGCATATGGAGACTAAAGGAAAATTTCAGCGATCTTTTCCCAAGTGCTATCTACATTTTTTTTCTTTATTTTTAGGAAGGGATGCTCACTGGTCTGAAAATGATCATGTAGGCTAAGCTAGCTGGGCAGGAAGCCCCGAGAATCTTCCTGTATCAGAGGCCTCTCCAGTGCTGGGATGATATGTATGGACTACCAGGCCCAGTTCTTTTTAACATGGTTTCTGGGAATTGACTGCAAGCAATCACTTTACCAATTGAGCTATCTGCCTAGTCCACAAACTTTGACTGATTAATGTGTGATATGAAGCTAAGGTTCTATTAAAAATTGATATCAGTATTAATCAAAAGAATTGGCTATGTACAAACTATGTTGTGGGTATAGATAGGCTAGTTCTGAGGAGAGCAGTTACTGAAAGGAAATAACACCTATGCTTACTTTCTTCCAAGCCCTGGTGTATAACGTTTCATATATAGTTTGATACTCTACTGCACTGTCTTGTTATTTCTAGCTGCACAACAAAGCACACCATGATTTAATGACCTAAGGCTATATGTTTTATCATCTGCTCTTGTGGGTCATTGGGGTCAATTTGTGTTTTCCTCACTGGTGGGTTATATATGGCTACACTCTTATTCTAGGTGGAGTTAGTTATCTAAGCTATGCAAACTCAGGCTTATTAATTGACATCATTGCCAATGGGGAACCCAGTTGTGGAGTACAATACCTGTTCCTGAATATTTGGGTGGCATGGGCTTCTCAAAGAATGGCATTGTTTGTCTTGATGTGGCACCCCAAGATTAAATACTCCAAAAGATTTGGAAGGAAGCCCAAGATTATGGTGACAGTGCCAAAAGTCACAGCACATCACTGGCAACATTCTGTTGACAACCAGGTCAAGCAGTCCAGCTGAGGTTTAAGAAGCTGAGGTGGCCATTACATCTCTTGAAGAGAAAGGGCTACCCTATAAAGGAGCAGAGGGAATGGTAGACGCTCTTGTTGACATTTTTAAGATATTGTCTTCCATGCCTCCAAAGGTTCCTTCAGAAACTAGAGCTCCTCAATGGTGTCTACTCAAGATCTGCTTCCCCTGTACTTGCCCATTTCATCATTCAAAATAACATTTTCATGCCATGGTTTAGAGCCATGTTTTTGCATAGGAAACAAAAATCATATGAGTTAATCAATTAATGACTATGGGGCCGATGTCTAATTCTGGTAATATGTTTGTCATCAAATTGTAGACTTTTATGGCAAATGACTCAAAATAATTAAATGAAGAGATCACTTGGTACCCTTAGAAAATGTACCACAAATGGCAAGTCATTACTTAAATGTCATGTACTAAACTCAGAGAGCTGTAATACCTCATTTCATCTTCATAGTAACCCTGTGAGTTAGGTATTGTAGGACTATTTTCCAGGTGAGGTAATGCTTGGAAAAAGTAAAGAGCTTGGAAACAGATTGCTTTGTATCCAGGAAAGGACAGAGCTTGAACTTGCTCCCAGACTTGTAAAAGACTCAGTATTTGCTCTCAACCACTACAAATATTGCCTCTTGGTCTTATAAAATCTGTCTCCTTTCCCAATAATACAAATTTTTCCTGTGCTTCAATTTTTTCTAGTGTTTCACAAATCTTTATGTGAGAGTAATAGGATGAAACAAAATATAACTAATTGTTTTAGATAACCCTACCCTTCACTGCAGACACAGTAGGGTACCTAGTGGGTATTATTATGTATACATACATGTATATATCTAAAAACACAAGTTATTAGTTACTTTTCTAATTGCTATGACCAAGTACACTATAAGAAGCAACTTAAGGAAAAAAGGTTTATATTGGCTTATAGTTCCTGGGGTTCAGACTAAAATAGGAAAGCCATGATGGCTGAAGAATGAGATGTTGACATTTCACCTACAGTCAGGAAACAGACTGAACAGAAAGTACAGCTGGGTTATACGACCTCAGGGCTTGCCCCTTCCCACTTCACCTAGTGAGGCTCTACCTCCTCAGAATTCTACAACCTTCCAGAAGAGTGATGCCATCTGAGACCAAGTGTTCAATTGTATGTGCATATAGGGCATTTCACATTCATACCACAGTACACACCTTGAAGAAGCCAACCCTCAGATTTTAAGTCTACCAAGCATCCAGGTTCACTCCAGCAAAATGGCTCCATCTTATTCAAATAATACTGAGTAATTTTTGGAACTAAGATTCAGTAGAATTGCATTCAAGTGAACTAGGAAGTGATATGGTTGATGTTATTTTCATATTAAAATTATAAAGACCAAATAAAATAAATGCATACAATGACATTTGTTCAGAATTTCTATCTCAACTTATATGAGCATCTTATTTTATTGCTGTTGCACATATGAATTACTGGTGGCAGCAGCTTCTGGAGTTTTCTCTCCTCTTATTGTTCTCAGATTGGGTGGTTTATGTGCAGATGATCCAGGATTCACTCCTAGGAGTGAAATATGATCTAGGATCTTCCAACATAGTGACTACTCCATGGTTATAATAATTATACATATATATATATATATATATATATATATATATATATATATATAAACCTTTGTTATATTAATATATATTTTCCCCAATAGGCTTGGTGTGCTTAAAGTTTAAAATATAATTAATTTAGAATCACTACAGTATATTTTTAGAAAGAAAATTATAGAACATATTCATTGTATATTTCATATCATCTGTCTACCATCTCATCTATCTATCTATCTATCGATCGATCGATCAATCTATATCTATCTATCTTCCACACTGAGAATTAGGGTCTCTCTGTAAATATATTATCCTACTATTGATAATATAATGACATCAGGCAATGAGCACCTGCTCTTTGAGCCTCTGACTTTTCTTTGTTTTAGGCCTCCAAGGAGTGTGCTGAGATAGTTTCTTGGCACATGACATCTCTAACCACTAACCATAATTCTTACTCATTATGCTGTTATTTGATGTTAAATAATTTTTGCAATTATTATTTATCCTACAACTTTTAGTTGAAAGACATTTATCCAAACCCAAAAATGCTGGTTGTAAACTACCTGTAATCCCAGCACTCAGAAGTCTGTGGTATGAGGACCACAAGATTGAAGTCACAAGACTGAAGCCACCTGACTACATGTACATAACAAGAACTTTTCTCAACTTAAAGAGGGAGAGAAAGAGAGGGAGAGAGAGAGAGGAGGTTAGAGACAGGGACAGAGAGTTATAGAGACTGATTGACAGAGGGGGAGGGAGACTTTGTGTTTGTGTGTCCTCTGTTCCTTGGTGCTCTTCTCCAAGAGTCCTGGCATGATTTATCTCCCATAGCAAAAAGCACCTTTAGCAATTCAATGTGACTTGCAAGTCCTGTCCACTTAAGGACAGCAGAAATCCTTAGAGAACAGATTCAATCTAAAGTTGAGTCAGAGAAATTACAAGATGAGCCCAGAATATTTTGTTAGACAAAACAGGTAAAATATACAGAAAATAATGGGAAAAATACCAGGAAAAGTTCCATAGGGAAAACTACTGACCAAACATGGACTTTTAAATTTAAAGAAAATAATAAGAAAGTGGACTATAACTCATTAATTAACATCTTTCATATATGTAAATACAAATGCATGACTAAATTAAAATTTTGGTGAGGAATATTTATCTGCTTAAATTCAAAGTACCTCCACCAGGAAACATTAATTGCAAATAGAATGAATATTGAAGATTATCAAAATTCATGTCACCAATACTTAGTTCTACTTGAACATAATAGGAGAATACAGTTGCTTTGTGATACTTTTCAAGTTGCTATGACAAAATGGTAGGCCAATACTGTGAAGAAATGTTTTACCAAAACTGCACTCCTAATAATCTTCAACAATGATACGGCTACCAAAGTTCCTAAATGGTAGAGAAGCCTGGTAGCCAAATGTCATGTGTGATTCAAGACTAGGTATTTCTTGAATAAATAACCGTATTGAACCTGAGAGCTAAATTTGAATGGAATTAGGATTAGCCAGTAGTAATGTCATAAACTTCAATTTTCTCAATACTTCTGATACTATTATTATGTAGGAAAGTATCTTTGCTTTTGTATTTATTTTTTAGATAGTCATTCTATGTTTCCCAGGCTGACCTAGAAGTTTCTAAGCAACACAAATTGTTCTCAAATTCATAATCCTCCTGTCTCCACCTCCCAAAGCTAGAATTTCATGTATATATATCCATGTCCAGCTAGTTGAGACACATGCTGGTTTCTTACTTTAAAAAAACAAAAAAGATAATGCTGTTTTAATTATTCCTGTGATTTTTGTTGGCTATTACTTCAAAATAAAGGTATTTGCAATACATTAAGTAGTAATTGCAAAAATTATTTAACATCAAATAACAGCATATTGAGTAAGAATTATGGTTAGCAATTAGAGATGTCATGTGCCAAGAGGCTCAAAGAGCAGGTGCTCATTGCCTGGTGTCATTGTATTATCAATAGTAGGTTTAGGATGTCCCAGACAGACCCTAATTATTCATGTGTAAGACAGACAGATAGATAGAAAGATAGATGGATGATAGGTAGGTAGGTAGAGAGAGAGAGAGAGAGAGAGAGAGAGAGAGAGAGACAGACAGACAGACAGACAGACAGACAGATGGACAGACAAACAGGATTATAGAAAGATGATGGGAAATAGATGATGAATATGATCTATAATTTTCTTTCTGAAAATATAGCATAGTGATTCTTTTTTCTTTTTAAAGATTTATTTATTTATTATGTATACAGTGTTCTGCCTGCATGTATGCCTGCAGGCCAGAAGAGGGCATTAGATCTCATTGTAGATGGTTTTGAGCTACCATGTGGTTGCTGGGAATTGAACTCAGGACCTCTGGAAGAACATCCAGTGTTCTTAACCTCTGAGCCATCTCTCCAGCCCAGCATAGTGATTCTAAACCAACTATATGTTTAACTTTTAACATGCATACATATATTTATGGGGAATATATATTAAAAGATATATTTTAATATAAGCTTCCAAAAGCATATATATATGTGTAATATAAGTGTATTACTCAGTGCAATAGGATTAATATTTATTCATAATTCACAAAAGGGAGAACTACCTTAAGTAATTTATGTAATCAGTCTTTCACCATAAATTGGATCATATTAATTCTATTGACAAAATTTGGAAAAGCATCTGATTCCAAAAACAGTCCTAAAACAATAATTGCAGCCATTTGAACAAATGACTGTGAAAAATACATATAAATAATGCTATTTTCCTCAGAATATTGCTGTATCTACAGTTATTATATACATTACATAATATCCCAAATCTACCAGATTTACTGTTTTATCATTTTATAATTACATAATATTGAGTCATATTATCAATTCTTCCATAAATGCTTGATCTTAAAACAAACTCCTGAAGCTAAAGGGTCAAACCATATTTCAGGACTGCTTATACAATTTCCTTATTGTAGTTGGGCTCTGTATTAATTATTGCTCCTTAAGTTTTCTAATTAAAAAAAAAAAGTTGGTCGTGGTGGTGCATGTCTTTAATCCCAGCACTTGGGAGGCAGAGGCAAGCAGTTCTCTGTGAGGCTAGCTGGTCTACAGAGTGAGTTATAGGACAGCTTGAGCCATTACACAGAGAGACTCTGTCTTGAAAACCAAATAAATAAAATATAAAATGTAAGGAATGTTACTGCAAGCTCGTGCAGGAATGTGGGTCTTAGGCACTATATTTACTATACTAATTAGGTAAGTTCTCTCCTATTCTAAGTGCAACTTAATTGTTACTTTACCATCAAAAACTTCTCTGATGCCATCCTAACACACACATCATCTCTCCTCCATGTGCATAATATTGTCTATCAACACAACTCAGTTTAGTAATAAATTAAAAGTGAAGTGTACATCTTACTTATATTTCTACTTCTTTCATGTTTCCATCATAGAGCTTGATGCTTCAAATTGAGCATAAATGTAAGATCTGATTTGATGCTGATTTTCTGTGATTTAAAGTCTAAGGACATTCACATGGAGGAAATTGACTTTTGATGGCCCTAGATCTATTAATGACTCTGGACAGATGTAATTAATAGCTGAAACTGAATGGTAGAGAAACATTTTTTTCTAGAATAATGGAATGAACTTCAAGTAAAAAGTTCAGATGTTAGGGCAGGGGGTATTCTTGGCCAGGAAAACAATTATATGAGAATGAAATTTTAAGATTTACTTTGAGTTATACACTGATGCTTAAAGCAGGCGCCTTCTTGGGACAGAGAAAAAGGAGGAACTGAGAAATTAATTTGTATGTTTAGACTGTATGGGATACTAGAGTTTTATTCTGTTTTTCTTAGTGTTTAATGTTTTTATTTTATTAAGCAGTAAATAAAATTCATTCTTTTCAACATATTTACTTTCTAAGTAACTTCGGACCTTTTAAAAGAATCACAATCTTAAATATGACTTAACTTGTATTGTCAGAAACTTTAAATATTATTTTTGAAAGTGAAGCCATTTTTAAATTCTCAGCCCAACTTATTAAGAATCAAGCAGCTTTTAAACAAACAATATAGGCCATGGATGATTCAAGTTGAAAAGCATAATAATAGTAATTGTCTTACATGCAGCAATTTCTCATTTAAAAAGTTTTAGTTATACTATTCAATTATGCCAAAGGTGTCTTTTATATTGTACCAACCCCCTTTTATAAAGAAAAAAACATCTTGTGTGCTGCAGCTCAGAAGGAAACCAAGAGCATCTGGTGCACACCCTGTTTGCTTCCATGGATCTTTGAAGGAAGGCAAGGCATAGACACCGGTCATGGAAGAGAGTAAAGCAGATACCAAGAGCCTCAATGCCGGTCCAAAAACCTGAAACACAGAAGGGCATTGCATTTGTTCCGAGACTATTTTAGTGGATGAAACACTGAAAATATCAGAGTGGGAGTAACAATCACCTTGCCTTTGGCCTGGTAATGTCTTATAAGTGACAATACTGCATGGGAAAGTGTGCTGGTCATAAAAGGAATTGAACTGAATCTGAAAACCATGGTAAGAAAGACAATGAAATATCAAGCATCTCTACAAGGTGGAATCAGAAGGCCAAGCACATGCTGGGGTTACCTATTAGAAAACAGAATGTGGGCAGAGGAGCATGAGAGATAGGGGTGATGAAGAGAGGACACTGGCTCCAGCTTTGAATATACCATAGACACATGCAGTCATGTTTTAACATGGAGCTACCGAGAAAGGATGGAAACACTCAACTAAATTATGAACAGAGAGAGTGGAAGCTGCCCAAGCAGTCCATTAGTAAAGATAGTATAGTCAGGTTCATGTTGACATCTATTACAAAAACCTGGGGAAAACAGGTCACATCCTTAGAAGAGGGAAATTTGCAAAATGGAACAAGTATGATAGAGGGCACAGTCAGTTGTTTAAGTTGAAAGGAAGTTTGCTGAGCTGGTTAAAAGTAGGAATACATTGAAATCATATGAAGATGTGATTTGCAAATATGATCCTCATTTAATTTGCATGAAAAAACACAAAAGGACTTTTTTTCCATTTTGCTCATTGTGATATTAAAGAGCAAATAATAACTACTCATGTTACAAGAAGTTTTTAGCATGTAGGGGACTAGGAATGACTGATCAGGTTATAATATGCCAAAAGTAGAAACAAACTTTTGTTATGTGCTATTGAATTTAATCGTTAAAATGTATGATATGGCTAGCTTAGCCATTTTTTACTTGAAGACACAGTAAGGTGTTTATTCTATGCATTCACTGTAAGGGTGAGACTGTGGTCATCCCAGATTTACTGGTCCTCAGTAGGCACTCTTACCTGCTACACTGAAACTTCACCACAGTCTGTAGGATATGGGGGCAGGCTTATGCTTGAGTACAAAGAAGTAATTAAACTCCAGGCCACAATTCAGTACATTGTAGCAAAAGTAAGATACATTGTTAATCAATAATGAAAAGTAAAATGTATCTTAGACTCCTTGAAATGTTTTAAATTCTCAGTTTAATTCTAGTCCATATTTCCCCTCTAACCACTTTACAGTCAAACTGTGTATACCACATATTGACAGCTTGGCTAATGACAAACCACACTGCATAGGCAGAAATGACTCCCTAAGATTATAATGGAGCTGAGGGCTGAGGATGTAGCTTAGTGGTATAGTGTTTGTCACATACTGTCCAAGGCCTTAGGTCTCAACTGCAATGGAATCCCCACCCCCAAAAGGGATTACAGTAGAACTACCAAACTCCTGTTGTATGGATGCGGTAGCTGAAATAGAATTGTAGCACAATGCATTACTCACATGCTTTTGTGACATTGTGTGAGCATCCCTACTGTGCGGCTAGTTACGTGAAACTACAGCACATAAAGTGATGACATCTGTGCCATGGATGTGTATAATGATACATTTCTCAGATGATGTCTCTCTGTCACTAAGCAACTGAACTGCATCTACAAAATGGAAGGCCCATGTCACATATGAAATCCCTCACAAGCAAGTAGAAGTAATCTATGTGGCAAGAAGTGAATAAACCAATGAACAAATAAGCAAGTTATTGGTTTTTTTTTCCTCCTCAAATTCTGTTGAAATCCCATTTAGGCTTTTGTTTTGTTTTGTTTTGTTTCTTTCCTGGTTGAACACATTTCCTTCCCAGTTTTAAGATGGCAAGAATTCTCATTTTAAAAAGCTAGCTAACAGTCTGAGGCCAAGGGCAATAACTCTTCTAAGAGAGAATGTATCTTATACCATCTTTGGACACAATGTAAATCTCAGAGGGAATCCAAAGTTTTTAAATGAATTAAAGACATACTGAAGTAACCTTGATACTTTTAGCCATAAATTAGGCTGACTTAAAAGAACTCAGAACTCAGCAGAACATTCCAAAATTGGTTACAGAACCAGAGACTGGGTTTTGTTTTTCTTCTTTTAAAGGAAGTTGTTCTTTATATGTTCTAACAAAGTTCATGGTTTTCCTTCTTGACACACTACCTTGGAGGCCAGACAATGAAGGAAAACCCGGGACTGTGGTTAGAATGCTCTGTCTAGTCAACTTACAAAGGCTCATTGAGAGGAAAACTGAGTATATGAAATGCTCACCTGAAATAATGAAACACAAGAAAGGAATACTTTTATATTGGCAAATTGTAGGATAACATCAGACATACTATTCTAAGTGCTTGTCAGGAATTCTTCCTATTGGGATTATATTAAGATATATTAGTGTCTTAGTTTCTTTTCCTGTCGCTGTGATAAAATACCCTGACAAGACCAACTGAAGGGGGCAACGGTTTGCTCTGGGTCACAGTTCACAGTATCACAGTCACAATCTGGAACAGAGAGTGATGACTGCAGGCTGCTACCAGTTCCCTTTCACCATTCCTACAGTTCAGCATCCTCTAACTGTTGGGAATCTAAGGTACGATCATAATAAACTTGAAAGCAGAATTAAAGATAGCTCATAAGTCATAAATATGTTCAGAACCTTTGTCACCTAAATGGCAAACTACAGTTTTGTTACACAAGTAAATATCTATTTACTGTATCATCCATGAACACTGTCATTAACCATCACTATGCATAGTCTCTGTTAAGAGCCTTAATAAGGGAAGATATTCTGTTTCAGACCATTTAATGAGACGCTATGTCAAAGGAGATCTTGATGGTGAGTGTAATGAACCACCAAGACCTCCGTTCCACCACCTTGTTAACCCAGCATATGGACTTAGATCACATGTTAGGTATTGTTCTGATTCCACACACCATAAGAATTCATAAGAGCACCTTTCCAGAAAGTGCAATTCACCATGGAAAAAGCACGTGCCACCCAATTTCAGGAAAAAGATTGTGAACTGCTCTAGTCCTGTACAAACCAAACATCTGTTAAATGGATCAGTGAATAAGTGAATACACAAGTCCAATGATTTACCCAGTTCTAAACATAATCTTTTTCACAGTAGTTCTCTCCGTAGATGGGACCACACCACTGCCCTCTGCCTCTCATGGTGGCACAAACTGGGAGTTCTTTCCACTTTGGCAATCCCCTGTCTCCCCTCCTCCCACTGGGGACCTGCACAGCTGGGCTCTGCAGACTTTTTCTGTCATGTGTCTTTGTCTCTGCTGTTTTCCGGTGTCTTTTCATTTCCTTCAATAACTCCCAAAGCTTTCCAATCATGTCCCTCTTTGGAATAACATATTTAGATTTAGCTGATATAAATGGATGATATAAATGTAGCTACAGATGTGTTTTTCCGGTTCTGACTGTCTCCTTTACTTTCACAACACAGATGTTTATCTGCCACCTTATCAGATGTCCACTTTTGTTTTCAAGTGAAAATAACAGTATCAACACTTCTTAAATATAAAATAATCAATATGTCATGTGCTAGCTAGCATTTATAAACTTGCCAATAACTATAGTTAGCCTTCACTGTTGAGAATTTTCCTATTCTCTGTAAATCAACCATTACTGAACCTGCAAGGCCCCGGATGCTCTCTTTTTGTCCCATTATAAATGTTTGTCTGACTTTCCTCTCTTTCATCAGGTCAATTTACTTACTTTTCAGTATTCACCCTAAACTATTTCCATTGATAATGTTACTTAAGTGTTCTCCCTAACCTTCTACCTAGTACAGTAGAGCTGGCCCTGACGGTGCAGGTGTGGAAGAGCTGACCCTGAGGGCATGAAAGCAGGAGAATTGGACCCACCTCTAACTCATAGCTTCAAGGGGTGAACTAGCCAAGACAATGCTGGAGAGCTCAACATGATGGTGAGGATGGGGGAGAAACAGGCGATTTGGAGAATAGCAGATTCAGGATTCCAAACTCATATTTACTACAAGGACATAACTCTTAGAGTAACATAATAATTGAACTGATATAAAGTGAGTACTAAAAGACTTGTTTTTTATGTCATACTTCCCCAGCCCTTTGTTAATAATACGAATTCAAAAGTACTTTACAATAAATACATTTTTAATAGTCTAGCCTTAAGAATTTCATGATTGATCTTCCATGACAAATATTCTTCTAAGAAGTCATATACCACTTTATTTTATGTATTGCAACACAATTTACATATTAAATAACACTATATGAAGTGGTTTGATAGAGCTTTAAACAGATGAAAAACAGGGAAATTTTCAGCGTGTAAAATGCCTCTCGCTGAAACAATTTTTTTTTAAAGTTTTTAAAGTGAGTTGTTACAACAGACGTACTCAATGACAAGTCATGTCCAATTCCTGGTGCATGAATGGTCAATGGAATAATTGTGACAAAGTCATGAGCTGATTATAATCCTCCTCTGAGAATTATTGATGATTATTCAAATGCATATTTTACAACTATATGTTATAAAGTATATTTGAAAATTTAAAATTTCCTAATTAATACATGGGACCTGTATGTTATCTGTATATAAATGACTGGCTAATAAAGGTATGGAAGGCTGTAAAAATAATCTACTGCTTCTTAACCCTGAGGGTACAGACTTTCACATTCATTAAGAATAATTGGTTAAACCCTGTCTCGAAAAACAAAAAAAAAGAATCAATGGTTAGGTCTGGGAGTGTATCTCAGTGGTGGAACATTTTCTAATCCTACATAAAACCCCAAGCCTTACTGAACTGCCACAGAAGTGTAAGGTTCATTTTCCATAGCCAAAGTTAGTTTTGAAGAAAATTCTCTGTCCCATGAGTCTGCCTTTGTGAAATTAAGCAGCTCTTCACACTTGAGAATTTCAGTGGGAGGGAACATAGATTTTTTGAGTACTGAAGTATTCATTGAAGTGTGACAATTCATATTTAATTTCTCATGTGTTTACATTCAATGTCTCTATTTACATATATATTGGTCTTCATTCGGAATTCTTTATCTTTTGGGTTTTAAGAATATATGACATTGTTTGCAAACTGGAAGTTATATTCCAGAGGCCAAAATAAATAAAATTATTTCTCAGGACCTTTTGGAAATTGTTAAAATAACTCAGTGGTAATTTGCATTGTGTTTCTATAACCGTAAACCTGAAAAAGGTAAAAATGAAATTTTTATGACATGATTCTTTTCAGTTTCCCTTGAACCACTGTCCTAGCATTTAAACCTCCTTAGAACCCATATATTCCATAACAAGAAGTAACACTTTACTTGAAGGAAACTCTTTGTTTCTGCTAAAATAGTCCAGATCATTTCTGTCCTCTGATATTTGGGTTTATCTGAATACAAATTCCTGCAATGTGTTCAGTTATCAAACTCCCCTCACAGACATATCCTCACTACTGACCTTCACTGTAGTGTTGTCCAGACTTTTACAAAAGTCATTCTGCTTCACTGAAAAGGGCCTCAAAGACTGAAGTTGCAAGGATTCATGGAAAAATCAGCCTTGAACTTGACTATGAGATTTAACTTCTAGTGCATCTTCTCTATTGTGAATCTTGATTTGCGATTTAAAAATTATGGTCACAACGATGATAGTAAACCTGCTAGGAGAGGATAAACAATATAATAATAGCTGGGGGAGCTACACCTTTTGTAAATAAAAAGCTGCCAACTCATTTAAATATACAGGGTGAATAATATTATTTTCTTGTTGCTTTGATAAAATACCCTGACAAAAGCAATATAAGGGAAAAAATAATGTATTGATCTCACAATTACTGATTCTAGTGCTTCAAGGCAGGGGAATCTCAGCAACAGGAACTTGAGAGAACTAGTCACATTTGGTTTGCAGTCAGAACTAAAGAATAATGGATGACTATATCACTTTCTCTTTCTTATACAGTCCAGGATCCTCTGATATGATTAAGACAAATATTCCCACATAAATGAATGTATTCACAACAACTATTCCCTCTTGAGCATGCTCAGAAGCCTTAATGTATTCAGGACAACCTCTCCCTCACAGGCATGCTCAGAAGTCTATCTCCCAGATAATTCTAGGTTTTGTCAAATTTATAATTGTCCTCTCCCATCACAACCCTGTACTCATCATTTGACACCCAAAGACCCCATTTTAAAGCCATAACCCTCTAACCCTTGTCCATAATCTCATGTTCTTCTCATAATATAAAATACAATTCAAGTTTGAAATTCTACATAGTCATTAACAGTGGCAACACTTTGAAAGTCCAAAATTGCAGCCAGATAGTGGTGATTAATGTCTTTGATCCCAGCACTCAGGAGACAGAGACAGGTGGATCCTTGTGAGTTTGAAGCCAGCCTGGTTTAGAAAGTGAGTTCCAGGACACCTAGGGCTGTTACACAGAGAAACTATCCTGAAAAACAAAATAAGCAAAAACCAAGAAGGAAGGAAGGAAGGAAGGAAGGGAGGGAGGGAGGGAGGGAGGGAGGGAGGGAGGGAGGGAGGGAGGGAGGGAGGAAGAAAAAAAGAAAGAAAAGAAAGAAAGACAACAACAAAAACACCAAAGTTCCTTAACTGTAAGCTTCTATAACATCACAAACAAGATCTGTACTTCCAATATTTCATGACACAGAGTAAGCATCCTGTTCCCAAAGGGAAAATTTAGGAATGGTCAAACCACAGCAAAACCAAAATCCTGTAGGAAAGGAAAAAGCAAAACCCTCTACCACTCTGCTTCTAGTATCTGGGGTTCACAGCATAATTTTTTGGCTCCTTACCTACTTCCAGCACACATAGACTCTGGGGCAGGATCCACTCCATACCTCTGCCTATCTGTATTGCATGCCCATGGTCCTGCCATCTCCAATATACCACTCATCTCTCTACATCTTAGGCTTCACCTTCACAGCTTTGCCTCTTAGAGCCTCTCCACAGGAATTCCAGCCCTGCTGCTCATTGACTGGCATCACCTCTTCTCTGTGACCACCTCAATTCTTCACCTTTGAAACTTTTGAAGCCAGTACCAAGTGGACAGTGCTGTCTAGTTCGGCCGCCAGCTCCATGGTTTAGCCTGCTTGGACCAGAGCTATGTCAATGTGTGGGCACTCACTCTAAAGAAATTCTTTCCTGTTGTCTAATGCAGAGCACCGGTTTCGCCTTTGATGACACTAATCTCACTAATAGCTACAGCTATATGTTGTCTGCCTATTTGTCTGAAACTTTAAGCTTGCCTACATACCTTTCCATCATAAAACAAATTAATCCATTACCTTTAAATTCAGCTTCACTCAAGGTCTCAGGACATGGCAGAATGAAGCCAGATTCCTCATGAAAAATGCCACATAATGACCCTGACCCAGTTCCAGATACAACCCTTGTTCTCCTCTAAAGCCCCAGGACCAGTGTCTACAACGTCACATTTCTCTCAGCAAGACTGTCTTTCAAGTTCCCATTAGAAGAGCCCATTAAATTCTGCATCTCACATTCAATGGCTTTCCAGCCCAATGCTTTAAACTTCTTCCCATTCCTCCGAGAAAAACGTCCCCAAAGACATCAAATCAGCATATGATAGCAATGGCCTCACTTCTAGATATCAGCTTCTGTCTTGGCTTCTTTTCCTTTGCTGTGATAAAATAGTCCAACAAAATAAACCACCCATCTGCCAATTACCATGCTTGCTTACATTAGAAGATGACACAGGAGTCCCCTTCCCCAGTGGTAGCTGGATGGTCACAAGCTGAAGGAGGTTCGAGCTGGCTTGCAGGTACAACCAACCTCAAGGACAATCTGCAAGTCCTGACTTTGCTCTCTTCCCTAGTTTTTGGCATTCAGCTTTGCACTGTTGTGTAGCTATTGACCATTACACCAATCACAGCAACATATCGTCACACAGTGTACAAATATCCCACAACAATTTGGAGTTCTTTCTTTGGCTTTTTATCTCCCTTTTCTTTTAGGTTAATGAAATTCGTATGCATGGATCTCACATCTCCACAGCTAGACCCACCCATGCACATTATTACTATGTTTCCTATAGGGTCAGCTTTATTAAGCAACATGAAGAATGCTGTTGTCAGCCTTCTTTTTCTAGAGTTGTGCTTTTCAGTGATTTCTTTAAGAACAACTAAATAGTTTGGTTGGAGGGGGGAAAAAGAAAGAAAGAAAAAGAAAGGGTTTATTTAACTCACATTTCCAAGTTGTAATCCTTCATGCAAGACAGATCACAGTGGTGGCAACATGAAGGAACTTGTCCCATTATGTCTGTCGTCAGAAGCAAAGACCAGGGGAAGCATGGGTGGTACTACTCACCTAGGTTTCTCCACTTTCTTTCTCTCCAAGATCCTTCTCCACATCTATACAGGCCAAGATCTCATGTGGGCCTTCCCACACCAATTAATATAAGGAAAAGAATCCCTCACAGACATGCTCAGAGGTCTCTCAGATGATTCTAAGTTTTGTCAAGTTAATAATTAGCACTAACCATCAGAGTTACAAGTCATTAATGCCCTTACTGTCTATGCTTTATATAACTATATAAAGCCTCTCATGCCCTAAGGAGAATTTTCTACAATATAAACAATAGAGTTCAACCATGACTCAACTATTATTTAGGACAAAAACAAAATGTCATTACTTTTATTCTATACTATTATTCCTCATTCTTATTTCCTTTCTTCTCTTCTTCCTCCATGGTTTTCTCAAGACAATTCAATTCCAAAGGCAGAAGGACAAAGCATGTCTCCACTAAGGTGTGGGACAGAAAGTCTTGTGCCTAGGTTTGCTTTGCCTTATACTGCTTCAGTATGACATGTAGTGGTTTATTCTTCCATGAGAAGAGCGAAATATATCAAACCTGAACACAGGAGGTCTAGTCAGGTGGGAAGAGATTTCTTATAGAGAGCAATGGCAGCAGTAATAAGAGACTAATCACATAAAGAGGCACGGACTAAGTAAGTAAATACATTTAAGATAATACCACACAGTTTCCTTATTGTAAATGAATGTCCTGTAATTATAGAAAACAGAGCCCCCAAATAGAAAACATACGTTGATGTTCACTTAAAGTTTCAAATAACTGTGCCATGTGGGGAAAAAAAAAACCCTCAAACCAAACCTTCATCGTGTGTGTGTGTGTGTGTGTGTGTGTGTGTGTGTGTACGTGTACATGCATATACAATGTAAATATAAATGAATTACCCAGTGTTGTGTGACAAGATTTTTTCTGGGGAGACACAAGACACGCACACACACACACACACACACACACACACACACACACACACACACACACACGGGTAGCCCTTGACAGTCAGGATACTACTAAAGTCCAATTTGGTGAACCAATGAGTTTTATTGGGATTACTTACAGGAATGTGGGAGAGGGGTTACTTACAGAGGCAGAAATGACTCAAAGACAGCTGAATTAACAAAGTCCATCCCAGCATGAGTGACAGTTCACAAAAGTGATAAAGCTGGAGCATACTGCATAGCCTTCAGGCAGCTCAGCAAGTCCAACAGCATTTTTTCCAGGTGATCTAAACCCCTTCCAGGCAGCTTTCCTGGTCTCTACTTTTTCCAGGGTGCTGATTTGGTCTCAGAATCCCCTTTGCAGCTTGGAATGTCTGAGATGAATCTCAGTGGTCTTTTTTGTAATTGTTGTTTACTATAACAAAAGGGCGAGAAAGGCCTAGTGAATCTGGTCAGTTTCTAGGACTTCCCAGAGCTATTTTGAGTTATTCACCTTCTGTCTTGAGGAGTTTCTATGCAGGATGGAATGTTTCAACCTGGAAAAAAAAACTACATGACATAGAGGTAAATGTAGGCACAAATTTAACAAAATATCTGCAAGGAAACAGAGTAACTTCAACAAACCTAGGCAATGTTTGTATTAAATTCAAACCATGGTAATCTGAAACCAGAAAGATAGCTCAGCGGGTAAAAGGAACTTGCCCTCCGGACAGAGGACCTGAGTTAGATTCCCAGGATCCATATGGTGGAAGGAGAGGACTGACTCCTGCAAGTTGTCCTCTGACCTCCACATGAGGGTGTGGCACATGCTTGCCCATACACAGAGACAAATAATGAATGAAAGGGGACCCAGGCTTTTCAGGCTCATGAGAGAAACCTCAGAGACAAAGCGAGGTCTCCCTCCCTCCAGATAATTAATAAGCCAAGACACAGCTGTGCATGGGCATGGGGGAACTCTGTGAAACAAAGTTCCAGAGTTGAGCAAAGCTCAGGGTCTTCGTAACTTTTCATTAGCCCAAGAATAAATAAATTTAAAAAATTAATTTTTAAAAAGAATAATAATCCTCTAAAGTACTTTCTAAAAAAATAAACTTCAGAGAAAGTTCTTCCTTTTTATTTAAAAGAGTTTACATTTCAAGTAGAACTTATTAAGAGAGCAATGCAAATTTGCAAAAAAAAAGAACCTTTTTTAATTTCTTTTTTTTTTATTGAAAATAGATTCTCCTCTCATGCAATACATCTTGACCCTAGTTTTCCCTTCCTCCACTCCTCCCAGGCCCCGTTTCTCACCTCCCCCCTCCCCCCAGATACACTTCCCCTCTGTTTCCCTTCAGGAAAGAACAGGGCTTCCAGGGACATCAACCAAACATGGCATAATAAAATGCAATAAGTCTAGGCACAAACCCTCATATCAAGGCTGGACAAGGCAACCTAATAGGAGGAAAAGAGTCCCAGGAACAGGCAAAAGAGTCAGAGGCACATCATTTTCATTAAAGAAGATAAATAGATGGTAGAAGAGTATATATAAAAACACAAAGCTACTTAATAAGATTGCTGTTAGTGGCCGGGCGGTGGTGGCGCACGCCTTTAATCCCAGCACTCGGGAGGCAGAGCCAGGCGGATCTCTGTGAGTTCGAGGCCAGCCTGGTCTTCAAAGCGAGTTCCAGGAAAGGCGCAAAGCTACACAGAGAAACCCTGTCTCGAAAAACCAAAAAAAAAAAAAAAAAAAAAAAGATTGCTGTTAGTGAAGCTGCAATGGCAGACACCCAGTAAATCCCTCTGGAATGGCTTACATTTCAAATATCTTCCATATTCAAGTAGCAGGGAGCATGTAGCACATTCAGAACTCTTCCACACCTCTCAGAGAAACATGAAATGACTCAGTTATGTTGACAATGAGTTCAGTATTGACAAAATTGTTAGTAGGACATATCTCTTTAGCTCTTATATATTTACCAAAGAAATTTGAAAAGATATGTCTAATCAAAGACATATAACATGTTCATAGCAGCTTCATTTGAATATCCTAAATCTAGACAGAACTCATATATTCATCAGCAGTAATCAATAAAGGACAATATTATCTTGTACCACAGATTTTCTTAACAATAGAAATACTAAAGTGTTAATATTGCATACTACAGTAGATATGTCTAAAAATTATTATGGTAACTGATATATACAAGGCCAAAAATGTACATGCTATCTAATTGTTTTACTACAAGAGTTCAGACAACACACACTGATCTCCTAGGATGATACAGTCACTTCAGTCATATCCCTCAAATTCAGTCAAATCCAATCGGAAGCCAGCCATGAGAAAGAACTAGATAAACCTGAATTTGTAGAAATTATACTAAACAAATGTGTCACAAAAGGCTAGAGAACAGAACCCAGAATGTAAAGAAATGCAACAACTAAGTACAAAGACATTCCAAAGATATGTTCTCTGTACAAGTGTGGTGATATATTGGGTCTCCCAATATATTGTGCACCCTTATAAAGCTCATCTGAGGATCAGAGGAAAAAGCCAGCCACTATATTAAACATGAAAGTCAGACAATGGTAGCACACACCTTTAATCCTAGCATTCAGGAGGAAGAGATCCATCCAGATCTCTGTGAGTTCAAGGCCACACTAGGAACAGAGCCAAGCGTGGTGGCACATGCCTTAAATTCCAACACTAGTTAACCATAAAGGTCTGGAGGTCTGTACAGACATACAGGAAGTGACAGAGCTGGGCAGAAAGAGGAAGTGATGTAGCTGGGCAGAGAGAGGAAATGAGATGGCAGAACAGAAAGGCATATAGGTGTGGATACACAGGAAGTAGGTCTCTTTGGAAGCTGAAGAGATGGTGAGGTGAGGTTGGCTGTGGCTTGTCGTAGTCCTCTGATCTCTCAGTTTTAAGCCCAATATCTGGCTCTGGGTGTTTTATTAATAAGACCACTTAGCAATTTGTCTTACATACAAGGTGTCTTCAGACAACTGGGAAATTTGAATGGGATATGGGGATTGCATTAGACTGAGGGGCTGATCTGGAAGTGCTAGCAATGCTTGGTTGGGTTTTGACTAGAAGGTCACGGAGCAACAAGATCCAGTCCCCAATTGTTCATGTCATGGAAGTACTGAAGATGCCCTGCTTAGGAGAAAATGGTACATATTAGGAAGGGTTGGGGCTGCACATTAATAACTTACGCTCAAATGCTTTAAGAAAATGAAATTTAGAGGGACCATATCTACAATCTTTTCTGAAATTGAGGTGATATGGAAATTTTAATTACTACATTAGCCCAATCTAACTATATTAACCATATGCAGCATTTCAAGGTGTCTTCACAGGCATGTCAACATGCAGACCACAGGCCATGTGCACGTCAAGACAGCTGTGCAGCAGGACACAAATTGTAAACTTAAAAGCATGATGAATATTTTTTAGGTTGTCTCTCCTTTTCATTCTCTGAGGTAGTATCAATCTTCTGTGTGGGCCCCCAACAGTCACCTCCTCCTGGCAATCCAAGGTCTGGCCTTGCCTTTCTGTCCTGTCAGCCTGGTCTCTCCATAAGAGGCCTCTGTCTGGCTTTGGCTTTCGCAGACACAGAAGACACAGAGCTGTGCCTGCTGTGGTTCTAATTTGGATTGGTCTCCTGTGGTTCTTGAATCCACTCAGTGTTGACAAGTTCCCCAGGGAAACAGTCCACCACTGTGAGGGGCTGTTCTTGCCACATGAAAACACAGGTGGGTATACAAATCCTGACACTGAGCCTTCTTCCTTTGGCCTCCCACATTTTAGACCTCTTCATGATATTTAAGTCATTATTTATTTTAGACTCCACTCTTATTGATGACCCTTACTAACACATATGGATACCTTCTCATCACTAGTGAAGTACTAAACTATGATTACTACACATGGTTCTTGATAGTATTAAATATGAACTAACAGAATTTGGAACTAAGTTCCTTGGTCCAAATATAATCTTGTAAAATATTTTTAAAGCTGCAGCTATTTGTGTGTGCATACACCATTAGAATGTAAGTATTTGTGTGTGAAAGAACACATATGTGCACATATGTATGTTTGTATACATTCATGTACATGCATTCATCTGAGTATGTGTGTGTACATATGTGTGTGAGAATGCTTATATGTGAATGTTCATGGGTGTATGTAGGCCTGTATATGTGCATATATTCATGAGTATGTGCAAGTGTGTGTACACATGAGTTCATGTGTGTGTACATGTGAGTGTGTACATGTGGGTAAGCATATATATGCATGTGCATGTGTTTGCACCTATGTATGTGTGTGCACACATGTATGTATATGTGTATGCTTGTGTATGTGTGTACATGCATGTGTGGGCATATTTGTGCATGTATGTGTGCACTCATTTGTGTATGTTTGTGTGTACATGTGTATGTTTATTGTATGCATGTTCATGAGTATGTGTTCTCATGAGTATGTGTGTACTGTATATGTGTGTACATGCATACGTGTGCGAATGTGCACACTTTTGTGTGTTTTGTGCAGTGAGTGAATGTGTGAACACATTTCTATATGAGCATCGTGTGTGTATGTATGTGTGTACATGTGTATGTGTGCATGTGTGTGTGTGTGTTTGCACATGCACTAGGGATTGAACCAAGGTCTTCCTTCTCAATATGCTATGTGACTGAGCTAAACACTCAGCCTTCAAATCCTGTTTTATTCCAATTTTATTTACTTATTTTATTTTATGTTATGGGTGTTCAGTCTGTGTGTATAAGTGTACACCATTTTCATGCTCAGTGCTCACAAAGGACAGAAGAGGCCTCACCCTGGAACAGGTGTTACAGTTGGTTATGTGATACATGTGGTACTGAGAATTGAACCTATGTCCCTTGCAGATACAGCCAGTGCTCTTAGCCATTGAACCACATCTCCATGCCCTCAAGTCCTATTTAAAATGCTTGACAGTCAGTATTAAACTTGATTTCTAATGACTAATTACATAAAAATTCTACTATGAATCTATCTTTGGACATGTTTGAGAAAATTCATTATAAAAAGACCAGAGAAAAATGAAAAATGTTTTTTCTGTTACTTTCATGATACAGTTTTGTTAACTGATGTTTATGACTATTGGAAACATATCTCTTTAGTTTCTTAGAGTTTTAGAAATATGTGAGGGGTGTAAATTAAATTTTGGCATTCACTTTATGCCTCCAAGTATATATTTCTCGTAGGAAGAGTTAAGTGTGATAAATACAATATTAATAATTATTCCTAGAAAAGGATAGCCAAGAAAATCCTGAAAAGCTGGAGGTACAATTTATGCTACTAGTTTTTGGGGTTAATATTATGGTTTCATTCCAAGCCGCTAAATCTTTTTTTTTTTTTTTCAACTAAGCTAGCAACATTTCTACTGTTTGCAGCTCTGGTTTAATTATTGTTTGCCTCTTACTGGCATATCTTAAGTACTGTCCTTTGTCCATATTACACCCCAAGCTCTGTCTCTGAACATTCTCTCCCCTGCCAAACATTTCATGAGGTTATTACAGTTAATGAACTTCTGATGAACATTCAAGGCATTTCAGATTGGACACATAAGAACTCCATATTGGATGGCAAGCATTACCTTTTCTTTACTCTCCCAAGGGTGCACACTGTGCCTAACCACAGTTCTATATTCCTCTCAGCCCTCGGAATATTTGCCCACTGTGAAGGATTAGGAAGTCCTCATTTTTGTTTGGCTGGAATAGTTTGTTCCACAAAGCCACTGTTCCCACTTTTCTGTCTCAAAAGTTACTAATTAGATGAGTTCTTGGACTTGCCCCTACCAGACAAATAAATCATTAACAGTTCCATTGATCACCAAAAATGTTCAACCCCTCCCCAAGAAATGCTTTCCATCTCTTTTACCTCCCAGCAAAGATTTCCAGTGAAGTAACCTAATGTTATCATGGGGCTGTTGGTATTTAGAAATATTTGGAAATCTATGCCTATCTTCCCACCGTATATTTCTTTTTTTCTTTCTTTTTTTTTATGGTTTTTCGAGACAGGGTTTCTCTGTGCAGCTTTGCGCCTTTCCTGGGACTCACTTGGTAGCCCAGGCTGGCCTCGAACTCACAGAGATCTGCCTGGCTCTGCCTCCCGAGTGCTGGGATTAAAGGCGTGCGCCACCACCGCCCAGCCCCACCGTATATTTCAATAAGACAGTTTATTTTCTAGTTTTTAAAGGTTAAGAGATGGTGAGAAATTTTGATCTAGAATGAATCACAAAGAGAACATAATTATTTTCTGATTGAGTGAATGGTATTTGAGATTTTTGAGCTTCTGAGATTTACATGAGACATTAAATTGAGTGAATACTGTAATGTGTTGAGACTTTGGTAGTTCTTACCATGGGGTAGGTGACTTTTCTATGTGTAATGGATGTTAATACAGAGGATATATTGTGAATTAAAAAGAAAATCTTCCCTGACATAAAAGAAACAAAGAAAAAAAATAAAGCAGATATTCCCATAAAGTCTCTGGAAACAGTAACCATTACTCTATTTGGAAAGGAAGACCTTTTCAGGTGGGAAAGTTAAGGCTGTTAAACTCAGCAGATAATCATGAGTCAGCTTGGCAGACCATAAAGACAAAGCAAAGTGTCAGCATGAGAGAAAAACAGAGATGTGTTTGATACACACAGTGAAGACAAGATCACAGAAGGGAAAGTGTGATCTGAAAGCAGATCCCAAGCCCAGAAACTTGAAGACAGTCACCAGAAGCTGAGGAGACAAGGAACAGATGGTCCTTTAGTGTCCTGGAGAGAAAATGGCCACAGAGACACCAAACTTCTAGCCTCCAGATGGAGAGACCAAATTTCTATGATTTTTAGTTACTGAGTTTGTGGTAGTATTTTTTTTTTACAACAGCCTCAGAAATAAATGTAGCATCTTTTTCTCTTTTGCAGCTGTGCCCATTTTATTGCCAGGAGCTACAGAACAGCCAAGCATAAGAGTAGAAGTCGTTAGCCTATGTTTATGCTTGACAAATAATACAGATTAGAACATTATAAATTATACACAACTATTCATATACAAGGAGTATTATAAAAGCTAAATATAGGCATAGATGTATTACAATATCCTATGGGGAGACAGAAATTACTTGGAATTAAACTCTTCTTAACATCATTAAACTACATACTAGACAAAAACGTCATTTGAAATATAATTGTAGCTGAATTTACTCAAATTTCTTAAGTTCAAATTGTTGTGGACATGTGTATCTGGTATATTACTGACCATGGGATATTTAAAAATATAACAAATCATTCATTTAATAAGCCAGTTACTCACACTCTCCACTGTCATTTATATTCTAGTGTAGATAACGAACTCAAAGCAGATCAATAACTATTTGCTTCTAAACATGACCCATATATAATTACATACAATAAGAAATAAATACATACATGAAAAAGGATGTTATTTTCAGTCTCCTTTTAATTTTTCTCGATGGCTGCTTTTATGGATGTTAGCAGGGAAATAGCTACTCAGGTAGAAATTACATTTTTCAGCTCCCTTTTCAGCTATATTCAGCTCTTTCACCATGTTTCATATCATCTAAACCACTTTTTCCCCTCTTTTATTTCTTGGCTGAAATGTGGAACAGCCTAAGCATGTGGTTTGTGAAGTTGTTGATCCTTGAAATAAAGTACATGAGTGCTCCTGAAATATATCTTTAAGAAGGTGTCACATTGTCATGAGTAGCTCCGTTTTCTAGAATGTTATATAAGAAAAATGCACATCTATCTTGAGACTCTTCCTTCTGGATTGTTTAATAGAATCTAAGCATTCACTTTACCAAATAAATATTTTTAATTTGCACAGGGATGGAAGGCCTTCATGAGAAGGGAGCAAGTAAAGTAAGAAAGCAAAATTCTGGTGAGGCAATGTAACACACAGCTACACAACATCTCTTCTAGTTTACCCCACTTGGAAATCAAGCCAAAATGTCAAAGGATATTGTATAGCAATTTCCTCTCAGATAAAGCATTCCATCTGGAAAGGAGGCTTGTTAAAACACAGACTGTTATAAAGGGAGGTGAAACATTCTATCCTGTGGGAAAGCTTGTTAAACTCGGGAAACAAAGAACTGAATCATTTCAAGTAGTCCCTGAAACTGATCAGATTCACTAGGACACTCACTCTCAAAGCTTATATAAGCAGGAAGGATTACTGAGAGGCACTTATAGACAAACCATGGTGCCTGAAAGCAGCTCAGGCCCTTGGAGCTGCCTGAAAGATTCACTTTCCAAGCTACCACCCATGTTGGATAACTTTTGGAAGTACAGCTGTCTTTGAGTCATTTCAGCTCCTGCAAATAATTCCTCATTTACATTTCTTTATGGAACCCCAATAAAATTCATCTGTTTACCAAGTTGGATTTTGATGGTATTCCTACTTTAGTCTATTAACAGTTCCCTATCTAGGGTGAGTAAGTTTTTGTTCATTTCCCCCATTAGTAGTTAAACAGCACAAAAGGTAAGTAACTTTTTTCATGGGTATTTTGAAGAATTATAGATTAAGAAGAGGGTATGAAGAAAAAGAACAAAACGGATAACAGAGTATACTAATGAGTGACTGACTTCTGCAAGTAATGAATGCTCTACCTCACTTAGAACTCTTGGGGAAATTTTTTAGAGCATTACTCAGAATATCCCCCTAAGATACGAGACACCAAAGTACTTATAATCACCCTCCATGGAGTTCCTCTGAAGGCATTAAAGATTTGCCATACAAGATCTTCACCATGCAAGAGCTGAGCAAGCCCTCAAACAGCAGACAGAGAAACTTCTCATCTCAGTGAGGATAAAGACCCAAGCACCAAATTTCTCAAGTATAAATATTCAATTTATGGTTAGAAGCAGGAAGTGTTCTAGAAATGGACTATCTTTCTGCAGATGAAGTCAGAGGTAGACCAGAGGACTATGTGGTAGCACATTAATAGCTCTGACACACTAGCTGCAGCCAAGGTCCAAACTCTGGTTCCATGCCACACTACATGTATGAAGCAAAGCAAACTGCTTTGCCTCTGCCTCTCCATCTTTTCAGCTGTAAAATGAAGATAATTACAGCACCAACCTACCTCACAGTTTTGTTGCCTCATCCACAGAGTACTTTTTATCTATAGCAACTAGAATAGTTCACATCACATGGTAAGCCTAGAACAGTAACACTATTACCAGATGTATTAATTATAAAGTCACAATTTGTTTATTGGTAAATTCTTGATTCTTGTTAAATAGAAGCAAATTAGTTTCTTATGATCAATATTCTCAAAGAGCTGCCATAAAATAGTTGTGTAAGATTTCTCTAAGAGGAAATGTGCTAGCTGGGCCAATAATTGAGCTTTCTTACTGAAGGTTCTGAAGGATAGTCAGAAGAGTTTCATGAACCTGTTTTCTTATTCCCAAATTCTTAGAGAAAATTGTTGAGCTTCATAGAAAGCTCAACAATAAAAAAGTAATGGAGGTTGTTGTTCAATAGAAGAAAATCAAGAATTAAGCAGTCTGTTTGTTCATTTTAAATGTTTCTTAAGGAGATGGTACTAGTGATTAAAAATGATCCACCGGACAATAGGAATAGGCATTGAATTTTCCCAAAGTAAAGAACTCCTAACATTCATGTGGTAAAGAACTCCTAACATTCATGTGGAAACAGTAGACAATAGAGCCCTGTGGAAAAAATAGGTGGAATTCCATATTAAAAATTGCATCCATCTACACCCCATTTTTAAATTGGACTATCTGGTATTTTGATATCTAGTTTCTTGAATTCTTTATATATTTTAGAGATCAGCCCTCTGACAGATATGGGGTTGGTAAAGATCTTTGTCCATTCTGTAGGCTGCCGTTTTGTCTTAATGACAGTGTCCTTTGCCTTACAGAAGCTTCTCAGTTTCAGGAGATCCCATTTATTAATTGTTGCTCCCAGTGTCTGTGCTACTGGTATTATTTAGGAAGTAGTTTCCTGTGCCAATGTGTTTCAAGGCTACCTCCCACTTTCTCTTCTATGAGGTTCAGTGTAACTGGATTTATATTGAGGTCTTCAACTCATATGGACTTGCGTTTTGTGCATTGCGATAGATATGGATCTATTTGCATTCTTCTACATGTAGACATTTAATTATGCCAGCATCATTTGTTGAAGATGCTTTCTTTTTTCCATTGTATAATTTTGGCTTCTTTGTCAAAAATCAGGTGTTTGTAAGTGTGTGGATTAATGTCAGGGTCTTCAATTTGATTTCATTGATCAACATGTCTGTTTTTATGCCAATAATAAGCTCTTTTTATTATTATAGATGTATGGTAAAGCTTGAAGTCAGGGGTGGTGATGCCTCCAGAAGTTCCTTTATTGTATAGGATTGTTTTGGCTATCCTGGGTTTTTTGTTTTTCATATGAAGTTGAGTATTGTTCTTTCAAGGTCTGTGAAGAATTGCATTGGGATTTTGAATAAGATTGCATTGCATCTGTAGATTGCTTTTGGTAGGATTGCCATTTTTACTATGATGATCCTACCTATCCAAGAACATGGGAGATCTTCCCATTTTCTGATATCTTCTTCCATTTCTTTCTTCAGAGACATAAAGTTCTTGTCAGACAGGTTTTTCACTAGTTTGGTTAGAGTTATTTGTGGCTATTATAAAGGGTGATGTATCTCTAATTTCTTTCTCGGTGCATTTGTCATTTGTATATAGGAGGGCTACTGATTTTTTTAAGTTAATCTTGTATCCTGCCACATTACTGAAGGTGTTTATCAGCTGTAAGAGTCCTCTGGCAGAATTTTTGGGGTCACTTATGTATATTATCATGTCATCTGTAAATAGTGAAAGTTTGACTTCTTCCTTTCCAGTTTGTTTCTGCTTGATCTCCTTTTTTTTGTCTTACTGCTCTAGTTAGAACTTTGAGTTAGTACATTGAATATGTGGGGAGAGAGTGGACAACCTTGTCTTGTTCCTGATTTCAGTGAAAGTGCTTTGAGTTTCTTGCCATTGAGTTTGATGTTGGCTGTTGGCTTGCTGTAAATTGCCTTTATTATGTTTAGGTATGTTCCATGTATCCCTGATCTCTCTTAGACCTTTATCACGAAGGGGTGTTGGATTTTGTCAAAGGCTTTTTCAACACATAATGGGATGATCATGTGTTTTTTTTTCTTTCAGTTTGTTTATATGTTGTATTACATTGACAGATTTTCATATGTTGAACCATCCTCGTATTCCTGGGATGAATCCTACTTGGTAATGATGGATAATTTTTTGATGTGTTCTTGCATTTGATTTGCCAATATTTTATTGTGTATTTTTGCATCAATGTTCTTGAGGGAAATTGGCCTGTAATTCTCTTTCTTTGTGTCATCCTTGTGTGGTTTGGGTATCAGGGTAACTGCTGCTTCATAAAAAGAGTTTGGTTATGTTCTTTCTGTTTCTATTGTATGGAATAATGTGAAGATTATTGGTATTAGCTTTTCTTTGAAAATCTGATAGAATTCTGCACTGAAACCATCTGGTCCTGGGCCCTTTTTTTGGTTGGGAGACTTAAAACCTACTTGATCATGGTGGATGATTTTTTTTTATGTATTCTTAGATTTGGTTTGCCAGTATTTTGATGAGTATTTTTGCATCAATATTCATGGGGGAGATTGGTCTATAATTCTCTTTCTCTGTTGCATCTTTGTGAGGTTTGGGTATCAGGATAACTGTAGCCTCATAAAAACAGTTTGGCACTGGGCAGTAGTGGCACACACCTTTAATCCCAGCACTCGGGAGGCAGAGCCACATGGATCTCTGTGAGTTCAAGGCCAGCCTGGGCTACAGAGTGATATCCAGGGACAGGCACCAAAACTACACAGAGAAACCCTGTCTCAAAAGACCAAACAAACAAACAAACCAACAAACAAACAAAAAACCAGTTTGGCAATATTCCTTCTTTTTCTATTATGTGGAACAATTTGAAGAGAATTGATGTTAGCTCTTCTTTAAAATTCTGGTAGAATTCTGCACTGAAACCATCTGATCCTGGGCTTTTTTTTTTTCTTTTTTTTTGGGGGGGTGGGGGGTGTTGGGAGACTTTTAATGACTAAACTATTTTTTAGGGGTTATAAGTCTATTTTAATTGTTTATCTGGTCTTGATTTAATTATGGCATGTGGTACCTATCCAGAAAACTGTCCATTTCTTTTAGATTTTCCAATTTTGTGGAATACAGGTGATGTGGATATTGTTATATATGTTGTGAATGTGCTGCTCTGATTGGTTAATAAATAAAATATTGATTGGCCAGTAGCCAGCAGGAAGTATAGGCAGGACAAGCAGAAAAAAGAATTCTGGGAAGGGTCAGGAGTTGGCAGACACAGAGAAAACAAGATATAAAGACAAAACTAAAAACAGGTACCAAGCCCCATGGCTAAACATAAATAAAAATTATGGGTTAATTTAAGTGTAAGAGCTAGTCAATAGTTAGCCTGAGCTACTGGCCAAGCAGTTTTAATTAATATAAGCTTCTGGGTGATTATTTTATAAACAGCTGCAGGGTCTGTGGGGCAGGGCAGGACAAAAAAAAAACTTCAGCTACAAATGGCACCCAATCTGGGGCATGTTTCCACCGAGAACCTAAAAGTACTTAATAAACAATTCTAAACAGAGCCAAAAACAGGTTCCTGCTTCATGTCTCATGTGAGCAGACAAACACTACAACATGTGGGCTTGAGCAACTATGGCAGGTTCATGACATAAGGGTTAGAGCCACAACAGAATACATTTTATTTTCTTCTTGACAAAAATAGTCATTTGGACAAAATACTGTTCTTACCTAGACTGCTTGACAAAAAGTTGTATCAACTGGACTTGCAGGAAGGTGACCACTAAACTTTACAAGGCGAGATGGTCCTTCAGGTTCCTGCTTCACAGAAAAAAATGCCAAACATTCTACAGGACACACATACACACACACACAAACACAAACACAAATAACTAAAAGACTCTAGGCCTTTAGGCTAAAACATGGATACCCCAATATTACAAAAAAAAACTTTAGGTAACTGTCCAGGTAGCCAGCTGTCTCTGTCATTCTAGATTTTTAAAAGTTGCTTACAATACATTTTCTGTTTAGTTAGGTAATGTTATATCCTTCTAAGGTCTTTGATGTAGTTAAAGACTAGATAATTATAATTATAATTTTCTTTGGTTATAATAAAAGATAAATTAGATTTAAAACTTTATACTCACAATTATAGGATAACTTCTTTAATTTTGCCAAATATAAATAAATTAGATATTATAACTATAGTTCTTACTTGATAATTGTTTTATTATATGTAATTTTAATATGTTCAAGTTAAAAAACCTTCCTTTTTTAAAAAAAAAGGAAAATGCTATGGATATCACTCTGTATGCTGTGAATGTGTTGCTCTGATTGGTTAATAAATAAAATGTTGATTGGCCAGTAGCCAGGCAGGAAGTATAGGTGGGACAAGCAGAAAAAAGAATTCTGGGAAAAATCAGGAGTTGCCAGCCAGAAACAAAGAAAACAAGATGTAAAAACAAAACTAAAAACAGGTACCAAGCTTCATAGCTAAACATAAATAAACATTATGGGTTAACTTAAGTGTAAGAGTTAGTCAATAGTTAGCCTGAGCTGAGCAGTTTTAATTAATATAAGCTTCTAAGTGATTATTTTATAATCGGCTGTGGGGTCTGTGGGGCTGGGCAGGACCAGAAAAAACTTGAACCACATACAAGTTTTTCAAATATGACCTGATGATTCTCTGGACTTCCTCGTTGTCTGTTGTTATATCTCCCTTTTCAATTCTGATTTTGTTAATATGGTTATTCTCTCTGCTTTTTGGCTAATTTGGGTAAGGGTTTATCTATCTTATTTATTTTCTCAAAGAACCAACTCTTTGTTACGTTGATTCTTTGTATTGTTCTCTTTGTTTCTATTTTATTGATTTCAGCCCTCAATTTGATTATTTCCTGTCATCTATTCCTCCTAGGTGAGTTTGCTTCTTTTTGTTCTAGAGCTTTCAGACATGCTGTTAAGTCACTAGTGTGGGATTTCTCCAACTTCTTTATGTAGGCACAGCTGGGGCCCTGCATGGGACCACACTATGCCCTCTCAATGTTGGTGACAGTTGTGTGGCTTGTGGGTCCCCTGGCAATGGGACCAGGATTTATCCCAGGTACAGGAACTGGATTTTTTGAGTCCATTCCCTATGGTGTGATGCTTTATTCAGCTGTGAGGGGAGAAGCTTGGTCCAGACCCAACTTGTTATGACAGTCTGTGTTGACTACCCAAGGGAAGCCTTACCCCCTGTGAGGAGGGGATGGGGGTGGAATTGGGGGATAGGGGGGAATGGAGAAGGAGAGGGAGAGGGAACAGAGTTTGGTATGTAAAATGAAAAAAAAATAAATTAAAAAAATTGCATTCATCACTTGACAAAGAGGAGCACCCTGAGAGAAGGGGAAGCAGATGGCATGAATGTGATGCATTCCATACATTGCCTTGAAGATTTACAGATACACATTGGTTTAACATTCACAGTGGTATTTTAAATACCTGTTATCATCAATGAATGCCGTTTATCTATCTCATTGAAAATGCAGGCTTGTATCAGATGATTCAAGCAGACAGAAGATGCCATAAGACCCTAAGTAGAAGCTGTGGATCTTACCGAAGGCATCATGGCAAACCTTGAAGATGAGAAAAGCGTCCTACGTCTCAGCAAGCCAGTGCTCATCTATATAAAGCAGAGAAGGCAATATCAGTTCCGTACCAAGTCTGTATGATGTCAGTTTCCATAGACTCAGTAGCAGAGGTTTGGAGAGATGATGACTTGGGGACACAAATGGTCAGGAAAAGGGAGTTGGCAAAAGGAGTAAAATCAGTCAAACTGCAAATGAGGGCGAGAGATGTGTGCTCCACGGCGCTGGATTTGGTTGAGAAATGAAGCTAAGTCAGCAATGAATCTGTCATGAGCTCCAGGTGAAGCCACGTGTACTGAATTTTGGTAGACAGACACAGGATAATACCCAGACTTTTAGTTTATTTTGCTCTCTTTTTTCAGTCAAAGTCTTCTGCTGACATTTACAAATAAGATATCTTGACTGGGATGTTTGAAGTCTCAGAAATTCAAAGGTAATTCTTCACTCATTTTTTTTTTTTATAAATCATTGCTTAGAATTTTAATTTTATTTTATATTTTTCTTATACTTAATCAATAGAATATATAAATATATTCCTATTCATATATAGTCTATTGAGTCATTTACACACACACACACACACACACACACACACACACACACACACATGAATAAAATCAATGTCAAAATAGTCCTGATAAAATTTCTTCACAGTGATGTATAGAGTGGAGTACCTGTGTTTTGTGAATTTAGATCTGATAGCAATTAACAATTATCCCAACAAACAAGGAAAAAAGTGGATCAGCTTTTAACCTGGCACTTTGAGAAATTTCACTTTAATACATAAATTCTTTCTTGAGTGACATAGGGAAGTTTCTGCCCAAATGTTCTTCATAAAATAAAGATTAGACTTTACTATATAAGCCTAGTATGTCTTCTTTTGTGGCTTCCTCAAATGGTTTCAGGGGTAGTTAAATATTGTAAGCATCGATGGGGTGTTTTTCTAAGTTTTTTTTTTTTTACTTCTTTGTTTCTGAGCACACAAAAGCACACACTGAAGTTAGCTACAGTATAAATTTAAGACCATAGAATGTTTGACTGCCAAGTTCACCTAGGACTTCTAACAGCAACGTAAGTTCTAGGTCACAGAAGCCATTCTCAGGCTTAAAAGACCATTTGAAGAACTTACAGAATTCACTAAAGCTATAACCCATGATTATTGTTCATTATAAAGAAAAACTCATTAAAATGAGCCTAGGGGAAGAAACACATAGGCAAGTGCCCAGAAGATTTCTTAGTGCAAATAAAGTTCAGTTATTCTTAGAATGTCTCACTCTCCCAAAAGAAAACAAAAAGGGGCAAGGGGTGACAATAGGAATTGAGCATTCTGAACCCAAAGAGGCTCACCTGTGCTTAACTTATGGTTGAGGACTTCACAACGTGTTGGTGATTGATCAGCTCACTGACTCAGTTCTTAGTTTCCCACATTCTGGGATATAGCTGATAGCATGTGGCCCAAAAGCCCACCATAAATTACCTCTGTAGCATTGATATCAGATGTGTTCCAGGGAGTCCAGTACAAAGGTACTCCTGTCACTCAAGAAACTCAAAGATAGTCCAGCAAGATGGCTCAGTGGCTCATTACTTGCCATGAAGCCTGACAACATGAATTCCTTTGCTCAATCCCCATCACACAAGGAAAGAACCAACTCCTACACTGTGGCATGTATATACACAGACACACAGTCACACTCAATATTTAATTAAAAATTTTTGGAAGGGAATGAAAAAAGAAATTCAAAAAATTTAGAAGTTATTTCTCAGAAGTCAGAGACAGAGTCCAAACTTTTTCTTAGGCAAGTGCAATTTATTTCTTCCTACAAAAGCCACTCTCTGGCCTTTGTCTAAGGGTTTCTTACAGCAAAGCAATGATATTGGTCTGAGCATCCGCATTTAGCAAAGTGTTTCCATTACTCATCAGTAATGCTCTTATAAACATACAATTCATTTGGAGCAGCAAGTGCAAAGCAGGGATAATTTTAAACTAAGTGACTAGTTGTTCCAACAATGTCATTGGAACACACACAATTTTGTGTTTTATTTTATTCTTATTCACATGTGGAAAGTATGATAAAGATTAGGTAGTGAATGTCTAAATTCCTTTCTTCCATAAGACATTCTTTCCATATTTGTACAATAGGACATCACCTGGAGGCTTAATTTGATTCTCATCAGTATCAGCACTCTAGACACAAACTACTCCTGTTATATCATATTATCTTATGCCAGTAAATATAACCTGAAAAACAGAATGCAAAAGATCCTGTGGTGGCTAATTGCTAAGACTCACTGTCCCCTCCATCATTGACAACTAAGCCAGACCATTGGCATGCTACATGAAAGACATTTCTCCCCAGTAATGCCAAGCAACCTTGTCAAGTTTCCAAACCATGAATGAATCATCCTAGCATCATCCACTATAATTTATCCAAGAGAAAATGTAATCCATCTTTCTCAGTCATTGATTGTGGAGGTAGTATAATAATTGACTTCCCTCCTTACATAACCCATTCATTCATCCCTCTACTCAGCCACTAACAATTTTTAGTTCTATTGGCTATTCTTTTACACAAAATTCTGTATCTTTGGGGTTTTTTTAGTTCTTAGTCCCACTAGCTACTTATTTTATGTAAAATTCTGTATTTTTGGAAGATTGGGAGTGTTGGCCACTGTGGAGGTCCAGCTATAAGCTAAGAGCAGTCTAAGAAGAAGCTCATCCCCTAAACCCATTCCCACTCCCACATGATCAGATTACCCGGTACACAATTAGTGTATCATCTACAGTAGACAATGTAGCTACATTTTTACTGTATTTTTATTAGTTCTTAAGTTCATCAAATGAAAACTCAAGGCAGCTCATTAGGTCCTTAGAAGTTTGTAGCAGGATTCTTAAAGGTTCTTATTAATAAAATCAAACCCGAGGCAAGTTATTGGGGTCCATGCTGGTAGATCAGAGAGACAGAACTAGCCACAGCTATCTCACCTCGCCGGATCCTCAGCTGGTCTTGTCTCCTCAGACTGGAGGCCTCTGAGTCCTCATCCGGAATGAATCTCAGCTGAACTATGTTGCTCCATAGCCTGAATGCTTAACCAGCCACATGCTTAACCAGCCAAATCCTTCCAGTTTCTGATCCTCACGCCTTATATACCTTTTTGCTTTCTACCACCACTCCCTGGGATTAAAGGCTGGCTTTCTGGGATTAAAGGTGTCACCATGCTTGGCTATTTCCAATGTGGCCTTGAACTCACAGAGATCCAGAGGGATTTCTGTCTCTGGAATGTTAGGATTAAAGGCGTGTGCTATCACTGCCTAACTAGTGGCTTGTCTGTTCTCTGACCCCAGGTAAGTTTATTAAGGTACACAATATTTTGGGGAACACAATACCCCCACATCTCCTCTCTTTTTGTCTAAAATTAAAAAAGCTTATAACTAATACAAGAAAAACTATCCAATAAGCATATATAATATATACAGCCAAAAATTACATTAATGATGTCTAGTCCATTAACATTTGACAGATTCAGATAAAAAACTCCATTATATATATTAACAATGTCCAGTCCAGTAACATCTGATAAACTCAGACCAAAAAATTTTCATTACTTATCTTATTTAAAACAAGTAGTTCCTTTTTAAAAGTAGATTCCATAATCTCCCTTTTTACCTTATCATATCCATATTTTCTCTTCTTTCTTTTCATAATAGATTCAGTAGTCTACCTTTTGTCATTTTTATATCTTCCCCTTTTTCTTCAGTGTAGATTCAATGATCTACCTATTTATCCTATTATTTATCTTCTTTCTCAGAGTAGATTCAATGATCTATCTCATATCTTATTCTCTTTTTCTTTTTGCTTTCTAGGGGTGAAGATATCTCTAGGGAATCTTGAAAAGAAAATTTTTGGGTTAATTTTCAAGTCCTGTATTGTTTGTCCAGTCTCTGGATAATAGGAAAGTTCAGGGCTTGTTTCAAGTCCTTGTTTGAGTAGTCTGTCAGGCTAGATCATCTCAGCTAGTCCTCTCGAAATTGTTCTGACCAGTTTGTAGTCCAAAGTCGATTTTTCCATGGTGTTAATCGGCTTAATGGCTTTATCAGAGTCCATGTGGAATCATCGTTGTAGGATCCTGTCATCTTTTTGAAGATTTCAAAGTCACTGTTAGGCATGGTCATGGTTTCCTGCAGACTTTTTTTTTTTTTTTTTTTTTGCCTCCTCTGTGGTTTGGAGCAATCACAGTCTGATAAATGTCTGTCTCTCGTAACCATGAACATTCTTCACTAGAACAGAAAATCTTCACAACAATTTCTCCCCACCATTTGACTTGCCAAACTTTTCCAAACTGACCTTTGCCGATGCTTTCTTGTAACATGATGGTCCTGGCAATTCTTCTCTGAACCAGCAGCAGTAAACTCTTCGTCCCAGGTAGCAGCAAGACCGCAGTCACCAACACAATGAGAAGGAGCTGGCAACGTGGAGCAGTAGCCACTGCTTCCATAGTCCCACCACTGTTTATGGCTCAGTCCAGGCCAAAGGTTCTCCCAAGCCTCTTAGGCCGGCTCAAACTCGGGATCCTACTGCCTCTGTCTCCTTCAGCAAATCCAACAGGCGTGCACCAAAACAACCGGCTGAGTGTAGCTTGGGCCTGAGCTCGGGCTCACAAGGCCACAGGCAAACAGCTTTTTCATGAATTCGTAACACGAACGTTGGGCGCCAGATGTAGATGTAACCAACCGTCTTATTAAATAAGAAACACAGAAACAATGTAAAAGAGAAAGCCGAGAGGTCAGAGCTCAGAGCTAAAATCTCACCCTTCCTCCTGCTGTCCCAGCTTCGCGAAAAGAGACCTACCTCCTGTCGGTTCGTATTTTTAAAGTATGTTGTTCTGCCTTCTCATTGGTTGTAAACCCAAACACATGACTGCCTCGTCACTGTCTGAATGTACAGCCCCCTAGGTCTTAAAGGCATATGTCTCCAATGCTGGCTGTATCCCTGAACGCACAGAGATCTTATGGGATTAAAGGCGTGTGCTGCCACCGCCACACTCTTGCTATGGCTCTAATAGCTCTGACCCTGAACACACAGATATCTATGGGATTAAAGGCGTGTGCCACCACCGCCACACTCTTGCTATGGCTCTAATAGCTCTGACCCCCAGACAACTTTATTTATTAACATACAATCAAATTAATATTTCAGTACAAATCAAAATAATATTTCAATACAATTAGATTACCACCACAGAAGTTTGCCATAAAGTTTTAAAATTGGCTAGAGCAATGACTACTCAGCAGTTAAGAGTTTGTTGTACTCCTACAGAGGACCTGAGTTTGAATTCCAGCACTCGCAACAGGTGGCTCAGAACTAACTGTGACTCCAGATCCAGGAGCAGCTGAGTCCTCTGGCCTTCACAGGCAACTCCTGGTGTGCACATATCTGCACATGGACACACACACACACACACACACACACACACACATTGAAAAACAAATAAATAATGAATCTTTAAAAAATAAAACTTTAAAGCCATAGTTATTGTTTTGTATCTGTTGTTTATTTCAAGATCGATCCCACTTCTGGCATTCACAATTGCAAGCCTGGTCCCCAAACCATTATATTAAGTAAGAAAAAGGATTGTGGAAGCAACATGGTCTCAGAAAGAAAACAATGTAGAAATACCAGGACCTCCCAGCTCATCTCCTAAGGCATTGCAGAAAAGTAAACAAACCTGTCCTGTGAGAAAAGGATGCTCTCTTGACTCCTTTTGTATTCAGTGTGAGAAAACACACAGGAAAATATGAAACTAAGCCGTTCTCTCTTTTATCTGTCCAGTTGTCGACAAATGTTCACACTGCTCATTCCTTACTTTCCATGCTGCCATTCCCCGGGGATTATGTTCCTCTGCCCACTCTTAGAAGGCATAAGCTCTTGTGTTTCTTAATTGGAATAAATGTGACTTGGCCTTCCCAATCATCCCTGTCTTCTGTTCCAGTCCTTTATAGTGTTTTCATCTCCTACCATGTGTACAAAGCCCTGTCCAGAATGTCTATTCCTGTCTAGAATCATTTATACTCTCCAGGCGCTACCGGCATTCAATCTTACTTGCCAGCTATGCACAGGGCCTTTCCCTGAAGAATCTGCCCCATATATGTGAGCAGTCTCTTTCTTGTTAGTGACCAGAGGAGATCTTGCCAGCAATTTGTACCTCAGAGTATGTAAGAGAGACATAACTAAGGTCCAACCTATTGATATAGCCCCCAATATTTCATTTTAAGTGCCTACATAACCACATCAAGAAAGCACATCAGAATACTGACTTTCCACTTCCAATCACCTTTCAAACCTGCAAGGATCCCCCAACAATGGACCTCCCAAATTCCCATGGATATTTTAATAAGGCTGTAGGCCATGAATATACCATTTTAATAAACCATTGTCATTCATATGCCTGACTACATGTCCAAGCTAGTAACCATAGATACTAGTTACATTAACCACTTGTATGAACTTAAGCAACAAGATAGTTAAGTTTCACTTCTGACTTGATTGCACTTAGAATAACAGAGGAACACATCTCTTGGCATGTCTGTGAGGCCATTTCCAAAGAGGATTAATGGAGGTTACCCTGAACATGGATGGCATCATGGTGTAGGCTGGAGGCTCATTCCAAATGAAAAGGGAAAAAGTAGAACACCAGATGAGTAAGATACACCAAAATGTTAGCAAGTAGCTTCAACATCCTGCCACCATGCCTTTCCTACTATCATGGCCTGAACTCTCTCAAACTATAAGTCAAAGTAGGTCCTTCCCCACCTGATGTCTTATGGATATATTGTTATGGCAATAAGAAAAGTAGCCAATACTGACAATCACTGGTTTCTATTTGTCCTGTCAAATTTATGGGAAGGTGGCAGGATTACAGATTTTCTCTTTAAGAATACTAAATGAAAGTGTTCCCAATGTAGACAGAATATCCATCCACATGATACATTCAAAGAAGAGCCAGTAGCTTCACATAATGTCTACTGAAATATTTCAATTTGATTCAACATCCCACTGCAATCATGACATTTCTGAGTTCCCCCTGACTAGAGGTTCAGTTAGCATGTGAGCAACAGGTTTTGACGTACAATGCATAGGATTTCCCTTTCAAGAAGTGCCAGTGCAGAGTATTACTTCTGTACTCCCTGGAGAGTTTACTCATATGGGTATAGCCTTGGGTCCCTTGATGGATTTTAAGTAAATGTACCTGGACTATTTGGTAATCTAATCTTGTTTAGATATATGCAATCCAAGGTTATTTTTCTCACTGTCATTTTTTACTTGTGATTTTTGAAATTAAGAGACTAGCATTTTCTTAGGTTCTTCTGTCAATGCAGAGAAGGAATTGTGGCAATATTGGTTTACTCTGCTACCAAAGGTGTTTTGTTATGGAAACATAGTAGAAGACCTATGATATTAATATTCAGGAGGTAGAGGCAAGAGGATTCTGACCAGCTTAACCTATTCCATACCAATCTGACCCACACAGGCAAGCTTTAGTGACTATCAGTAGCTTTCATGATATAAATGAAATATAGACCAAAGATATATCAAAAGATTATTTTACACCAAAATAAATGACTACTTCTTCGAGGAAACTCTGAGAAATTTAATGATGAAGATAGAGGGCCTAGAGAGAAGTGGGAGTAAGTGAGATTAACAATTGCATGAGACATGCAATAAAATGACAATATATAAGAACATTATAAACAATTTTACAGAAATGCATTTGAAATTTTAAATATATTGCTCATAAGCCTAATAATTGAACCAAGAAACAGAAATCCCCATAATCTCATAATGATTAGTGTTAGAATTTCTATTAAAAAGTTTTTCCACAAATCAAAACTAAAGTAAGTCCAGATAAAGTAGAAATGTGTTTATATGTAATGATTATTATATAAGTAAACTTACTGTACAATGTATTTTAGTAATGATGTTCTTAATTGAAACAATAAAATTGACTAGCACTATATAGATCAGAAGAGGATTGGGGTGAACTACATGTTACAAGGTATTGGGTCAATTTTTCTACAGATACAGTGTACATTACATCATTTTATTATCAATAATATTCATTATCTGTTCTTTTATCTTCACCAACATGTTCTGTGTTTTGCAGTTTTTATTAAAAAATAGTATGATTTCTACTTGGTCATACTTTTATGCACATCTGTGATACATTTCCAATTTTTATTGGATACTTTGACCTTTTTGTATAAATAGACCTTCAGAATTTATAGAAATTAATAAAAGGAAAGACAAATATAAAAATCCGAGAAGTCAGAAATATGCTCTGCAATTTCTAGACAGCAATTATGTGCTGTCATTACCCAAGTGTCCCCTGACATGCCTGCAGTGCCCGTGGGTTGGTAAAGGGCATGGAAATGAACCACTCTGGAGAGGGTTTCAGGGTACAGTGTCTGCTGCATTACATGTGAACAACCACCCATGTAGCAGAAGCTTATCAACTGTGATTGGTTAGCACATTACCTGGGGATTGGGCAGTGAGCACTCATACTACCAGGGTCTCCTTTCAGAAGAAGCATATTAAAGAAGACAGGGAGAGTGCAGACATGTCAGCAACCCAGCAACAGGCTACTCAAGCTACTTCAGAATTCAGGGTTCATATTCAGGAGCATTGCCTGCCAGGCTTCTTATTTAGAAGTGCAGTGTACCAGGTAGGCTGGCCACCAGGTCATGCCTGCATTTTCTCCTACAATTATGTTACACAATTAGAGAAATGAGAAGGAAGAAAAGTCTCTGAGCATATTCACCTTTATGATACCTGTTCCTGAGTTCCCTGGCCACGTCTGCAGCATCTGGGCTCCAGTGAATGACTTTTGTACAGTTCTCTATTGTGTAATTTTCTTAATGCTGTAAACACTGTGGAGAACCATCTCAGATATGTTTTCTATTTTGGCTATTGCTAATCTTTGTGAATTCTATTGCATGTATATGATGTCTCTTATCATTTAAGCAGAAATAATATTAATAAGATAAAATGAAATTTGCTTCAAGGAAATGTTGGGGGCAATGTAGTTTAAGTATACAACTGTGTATTCTCATGTATTGACAACTGTCTAAAAATTCACAGTACTTTCTTTCCTATTTGCAATCTTTTACTCCCCAATTGAAGACACTAAAATTAACTCTTACAGATACTCTAACAAGTACTGAAGATATAACAATGGTAAAAATAACATACTGTTGAATTGGCAACATGTCCAGTTGGTTTAAATTTTATATAAACAACTTCTAGATATGAGTAATTACTCTGTTTATCTGAAGTTTAAGCCTAACTAAATTCCTAGTAATTTTCAAACTTTTTATTTGTTTACTAATTGTGTCTATGACAATCAATCAATCCTGTCTAACTTACCCTTCTCAGTGAGCAAGGGAGACATTAATCAATCTTGCAAATGAGTGTGAAATGACATCCAATATAAGTGCTTTGAAGGATAAATCCAGAATGCAAAAGAAAAAAGTCATTGGAGAAGAACCTGGCTGAGAGGGGACATCAGGAAGCTTTCTTATAAGGAGAGGGTAGACCTGAGATACTGTGTGGTAGGGAAAAGAACCAGAACTCCAAAAGCATTTTTAGACTCCAGCTTTATATCCAAGGAAGACTATGTCCAACCTCAATGGAACAATGGTGCCTGTCAGGAGCCACTGGTGTCTGTTCCTTGTGGCATCTGACTGGAAGTGAAGAAAAAGGCTGAGCGCTGTAACCCTGTGTGTGATGGTGTCACAGGGCCATTCCATTTTGGTGTCCAGTTCCAAACAATAGACATATACTGAGACCAAGGAAAGAAAACTTGCTTGGTTCATCAGGCCTGCATTTCTGCCAGAGAAGTACAGCTGGTTTGAAGCAGCAGAGAAGACTCATTCTGCAAAGACTGGTATGGGAGGTGCAACTTTCCATCAACTTGCCTCAAAGCTGCCGGAGATGAGTGTTAAAAATGGACACACCCTGCATTGCCTCTGGCAGGATTAGTGCTCTCAAATTTTCCCAGCTGAACAGTTTGTGATTTCTCCCATTCAGATTTTCCATATGCTTTCAATACAGAAATAATTTCCTTGTATTCATTATTCAGACTTTGAATTTTCTCATTTTATCATTATAATGATGAGAATAGTGCGGCCTCTGAGATGTGTGTGTGTGTGTGTGTGTGTGTGTGTGTGTGTGTGTGTTTGTGTGTGTGTGTTTGTGTGTGTGTGTAGGGTTCCTTTAATTATCTTATTTGTCTTTAGGATGTTTGCAAAATACAGTGGGCATGCTAGCTACTGCATGATCTGTAGGGATGTGAGGACCTAGGTGAGTTGCCAGTCACTCTTCTGACAATCCATGGCAGAACTGACTCTTCTACCTTCCTGTTTGCCGCTGAACTGTACTAGGAAGAAACGGAAAGTGCATATTTAACTGACCAAAAAAAAATCCTTAAAAAAAAAGTATAAACTTAATAATGCCAAATCACAAAACAGGCAGCTAAGTGGCATGCTTAAATATAAAATGATAAATCACTGTGTCTAAAACTTTCACTATTATGACAGAGTTATTATTGATAGCATATGCTATAAACTCACTCAGTAAGTCTCTCTCTCTCTCTCTCTCTCTCTCTCTCTCTCTCTCTCTCTCTCTTTCTCTCTCTCTCTCTCTCTCACACACACACACACACATTATTTTTAAAACATTACATTTGGTAATATTTCAGCCTTGTCTTGACATCTAACTATTTCTTAAATAAAAAAAATAAGCATTCCTTAACAATCACCACAGCTTGTTGGAGAAGCTAAAAAAATCTGTATTTTTTAATATCTCAATTTTGATGGGTATAGTAGTGTACATGGTTTGTCAAAGGAGCTGGTTTCTGTTTACTCTATATTATGACATCTAGAGAATTCCTTACTTTGTGCTGGAAACTTCACTTTCAAAATCCCACCTTTCAGGTTAGTGTCTACCTTAATTCTGAGAAAAAATTGACAGATAAGTTTAAAAAGCAAATGATTATCTCAAAGGTATTAAACTCCAAAATGATTCACACTTTTAAAAGACATGCTTTTTCAACCCTGCTTTGTACATGGGATCAGAAGGGGCATCTCACCCTCAGACCTTCTACATTCAAAGCAACTCAATTTGCATCTGCAGCAGGAAAGATTTCAAATAAAGAGTTTTAACTTTAAAATGTAGTGCCATTAGGAATTTCAGGACAAAAGAATGTCTCTTGGTGCCTTTGATCCCCTGTGTAACTGTCTCAATGTGCACACAGGCTTTGCCTACCAGTTCAAAATTGCCTTAAATGTAAGAGACATGGACACAAAGTCACACCCCTAGCCAAAGTGCTATTGACATTGGACTTGTCGGAGAGGGAAAGTCAACTGTGGTGGTAATCTAATTGTACTGAAATGTGATTTTGAATGTATGTTAATAAATAAAGTTGCCCGGGGGTTAGAGCTATTAGAGCCATAGCAAGAGTGTGGCGGTGGTGGCACACACCTTTAATCCCATAGATCTCTGTGTGTTCAGGGATAAAGCCAGCATTGGAGACATATGCCTTTAAGACCTAGGGGGCTGTACATTCAGACAGTGACGAGGCAGTCACGTGTTTGGGTTTACAACCAATGAGAAGGCAGAACAAAATACTATAAATAGACGAACAGACAGGAAATAGGTCTCTATCAGGAAGCTGGGACACCGCAGGCAGAAGGGTGAGATTTTAGCTCTGAGCTCTGACCTCTCGGCTTTCTCTTTTACATTGTTTCTGTGTTTCTTATTTAATAAGACGGTTAGTTACATCTACAGTCAACATTCTCTAAGAGTATAGACTTTTTTTTATTAGTAGTGGTAGCAATTAAATTTGATTTTAGATCGTTTCACACATATATTCAATGTGTATGTTTCAGCCTCCCTATCATTTCTGTTATCACCCTTCCTCTTCACAGGACTATCTCTCATGTTAATGACTACTTAATTTATGACGATTGAGATTATTCAGGCTGTCTTTGTGACTGAGTTTGGAGCTTTCTGTTAGGGTCCAATGAGCTCAGCAATTGGTACCCAGTTAAAGACATGGGTTTCCCATTCGCCCACCGTCTATCATTAGACAATAGTTTAGAGGTAGTTGTTAGGGCTCCACAAATGACTTCTCCTTTCGTATTGTTGCTCATACTGGTCTTATGTAGGCCTAATGCAGGTAAATACAGTTGGTTTTGCTTTGTTTGTTTTGTTCTGTTTTTGTTTTTTGTTTTGTGTGTGTGTGCATGTGTGTGTGTGTGTGTGCGTGTGTTTAAAGAGACATGGACACAAAGTCACAGCTCTAACTAAGGTGCTATTGACATTTGATAGCTGCTGTGAGAAGGAGTTAATTTTCTCGAAATGTATAGACCCTAAAGCGTCAACACCACAATGGAAGGTCACATATCTATGAACACATGGGCAGCACAAATTAGAGTTGCTGTGTTTAAACTAAAAGGGTGCTGTCTTAGGGTTTCTGTTGCTATGAAAAGACATCATGACTACAGCAACTCTCATAAGGAAACATTTAAGTGGGGCTGGCTTACACTTCAGAGGTTTAGTCCATTGTTGACAAGGCAGGAAGCATGGTGGCACACATGCAGACATGGTGCTGGAGAGGTAGTTGAGAATTCTGCATGCAAGTCATCAGGCAGTATGAAGAAAGTGAGATACTGGGTCTGGTTTGCACATTTGAGACCCCAAAGCCCACCTCCATTGATACAATTCATCCAACAAAGCTACACCCACTCCAAGGCCACGCCTTCTAATAGTGCCACTCCCTGTGGGCCTATGGGGACCATTTTCATTCAAACCACCACAGACACAAAGTTGGCCAGGTAGGGAAGGGGAGATGAATCTGGGAAGAGTTTGCAAAGAGATGTGAGTGAACATGATCAAAACACATCCTATGAAATTCTCAAAAAAAATCCCTAATAACATATATATTAAAAATTAATTGAAATAAGTGTGTCTAGTCTAGAGAGTGACCTGACATTCTACAACTCTTACATACTTATGGACCAGGCTTCAACAACCATTAATGTTCTATTTAGGGCATGAATGTCCAAAACCATTGCTGGTCCTCTGTACCTTAGGCAGCCTCTGCCCATGTCTGGACAGTCACTGCAGTTCTTTGTAAGGAAAAATTTCTCTGATCAAGGCTGGGAAGGTCTTTTTGATAATGCATTTACTGTGACTCATGAGACCACAGCTTTGTAAAGATGGACTGGAGTCTAAAATAGTCATTTAGAGCCACTACTGACCATGTTCACAGATTGTACAGAACTCCCTCCTCTTCAGTAGTGTGATGTGCAATATGAAAAGTTCCAGAGCCCAAGTGCTGTGATGAATGCCAGGTTCCCACAGCTTTGTGTAAATAATCCCGGAGAATTTTTCATGGTCCTCTATTCTGCTGGTGAGAAACACTGAGAGAAAAGAAGTTATCTAGAAGTAGGCCAAGAAGAAGGCTCTCCAAGGCCTCCCCACTTCCCAGAAGGATTTTACAGACTGAGGTCAAACTAAGACAAGTGGAGAAAAAGCATTACCTTGAAATAATGATTTAAAAAAATTCTTTGAAACAAAAATTGAACTAACCACATTCTTGTGGGATGAGACACAAAGAGTGGTTACTTAGATTATAGTCCTAGGGTTAGAAAAATGCATAAGTCAGAAATTCTAAAGGAATTTGGACAGGTATGCTACCCCTCTCTCTTTAGGCCATGGAACCGCTACCTATCTGCCTTTTCTGGGTATGGAGTCTGATTAGGTGTCTGGGAAGCACTTATTTTGAGACTTACTTAAGGCTAGCATGTTCAGTGGGGTCCAGGTCTGCATAACTGTTTAAATTGCCATTCCTGCCATTCCCAATCTCTGCTTGGTATTGCTCTGCAAAGAGTAAATTTCCATATGTCCAAATGGTCCCCTTAATTAATATCTTTCCTGTTACCATCTGATGCCTGTCTGGCATTGCTTCACTGGGGTCTTTTCTCAGTCCTGTGCAGTAACCTTTGTGATTGATTCTTTGACAGTGCTGAGAAGGGGGTCACTGTTGGGCATATGAACTTACTATGATAACTCTACTAAGAAACCAGAAGTCCAGTCACATTTCCAAAGCTGTGGGGGAGTTTCATTTCTTATGACTCAGCTTCTGTTATTTGTAGTTGTAGAATAAAGCTACTGGAAGGTCTTGAAATCTGTGATCATGTTACATTCTCTCTGCCATTTAAACTCAGTTCAAAAAACTAACAGAGAAAGGAACTCAATTCTGACTAATTAGTTCCTTTTAAGACTTGTCACTTGGGAAAAATAGTATTTTAGATGTTCTTACTAATCTGTAGAATGTTTTCCAAAAGTAGCAGGGGGATAATAATGGTTACTTACATCCAACTGTGTTTTACCTGATGGAAGTAAATTATTGTAATTTTAAGTAGCCTATTACCATTTCTTGGGTTTTATTCCCTAAATGTTATCATTATTAGTATTTACAGTCAAATAACACTTTAAGGAAGATTTGAAGCCACTAATACCTAGAAGGAAATGGCTCTCAATAGGAAATCCTCTGACATCTATTTGATTCTTTGGTTCCTCCAGCAAAGACTTCTGCATCACTCTGCACTGGTACATGGGATCATTCTTGCCACTAGTTTTGTGGATTATCTTTAATGGAGGTTTTCATCACACATAATATCTGTTCAGCTAACTTGGTTATAGCTTCCTTATTCAACTCATATGGTTTTATATGAACTTGGCCATACATCCCCTCATAAACCTTGTTGCATCTTTGAACCAATGCCAAAAGATCTGTGAGAATGTATGAAGTGGACTGAGGTCTGTTTTTAAAATTTGCTTTGTAATTATCAAGTATTATAGTAAGTTCTACGTTGTAAACATCTGATGTATCTGAATAAATCCTCAAGCTGTTAGAGTGTGCCACTTGTCTAATCAATGAAGATTAAACACCTCAGCATTATCGTGATGATGTGGATAGTTGGTTTGCATTTGGCTACTCAGCTCATAGTGAAGTCTTTTCAGTTTGAAAAGTAATTGAAATGACAAGTAGTCACTTCTATCTCATGTAAAATCTTGATAGTTGTTCTATTGGAAGGTCTGCCTCAGCCCACCCCCCTCCAAACCTTGCCCCTCCGAAAGCCCATCAAGTAGCGGCTCCTCCCCTGGAGCTACTCAACACAGCTCCTGCAGGGTATGTAAGCTCCAGTCCATAGACCTGCCACATGATTTTTCTTCCTTCCTTCCCCAGAGATCACCCAGGAATGCTTTGTTCAGATTAAACCCAGTCTTATTAATTAGGCTTGATTTGGCTTATTGCATCACTGGAGAAACTCATTACTGGGAATTCAAAATACTTATCAATAGTAAAATGAATCAACTGTAGAAAGTGTTACTTATAAAACTTGTTGATTGTCTTCATTGATGACTACAAGGGAAGCAAGCAAGCCATGGAAATAATGCTCAATGATTGTTCTGAAGTCCGAAGGGAACTAAATTGAAGGGCTTAAGATGCATTTAATGCAGTGCTGTCTGCTTTGCCTCTGGATCTTGCTAGATTTAAAAAGAAGGCAAATCTAGCGGAGGAATAGAATTCTTATGGGTTTGAATTTTTAAGGCCAAATTTGTTTATTCATTGTGAAAAAATAAGTAACTACAGTCATGTTTTTATATAATATTGTAAACATTTGCTTGGTTTTGTATCTAGCTTCTTAGAAAACTTTTTGATGATATTATTGTAGTTATGGTTGCTGGTGTTCACTGTTCATTTTCTTTGAATCAATATTGTATACAGATTTTCAACAATGGTGTGACATAAGAATTTAGAGCTACATCAAGAGCAACCTGGTTCACCTGATGTCTAGCATGTTTGCCTGCCTGCTGGTGTATTATGCCGATTTTAAGGTTTAACTTCACTCCATTATGCAAACAAAAGTCTTGACCATGATTCCTGAAGTCATGTCATAATCAAATCAGACATGAACATAAAACTACCAGTTTTCAAAGAAAACAAAACTTACAGATTCCCATGGTTCTATCATTTCTAAAGAGATAAGTTTGAGTGATGAAATGTCCAATGAGAGGTGGGGAATTAGTGAAAGAAGAATGTCACTAAAACTGGCCATTTTTAAAAAATATTTTTTACTTTTATTACAGCTGCCCACACCTCCCAGATTTACACATTTACAACACAAACAGCTACTTCCTAATTCTCTATTGCCACCTAAACAATCAAATACCGTTGTTTTCAAACTGTTTCCAAATTACCAGCATTTTTAACATGATGTTTTAATGCGCTATTGTGCCCCTTCTCTATACTCCTTTTAAAAGAGATAAAATGTTTTCCTTGCTGATGCTTGATGGTTTTTTTTAACATATTATAGGTAGGTAGATATGTGGGTAGGTAGGTAGATGTGGAGGATATATTGCTTGAAGTCTTAATAAATCCTCAGTTGAGCTTTCACTCCATGTAATATCTTCTCTCCAACTCTCTCTGACCTTGCAGCTCACTATCCTTCTCCCAGTTAGTTATTTGCTCTGGTCTCCTTTGCTTGCCCTTTTAATTACTCACCAACATTGCAAAATATTTAGCTTGCCTCTGAATCCATATCCAGAAATTGCTGCTCAACAATCTTTCCTGTGCTGTCAGTATTTCTGTTATTCTATGGAAGGGTTGGAATTAACATAGCTAAGTTTTCTGTATTCAAGTCAAACTAAAGATGATATAATTCTTATTTTCCTTTTTATCCCACAAATCAGTCTTCTAACCTGGATCATATAGTTCCATTTAAAAACTCAATTAGTTCTTTAAAAAAATTTAATGAAAGAAATTAAAAAAGAAAATCTTACAGAAGAGATAAACTAGATTTCCTTTTTACTTTATTTTTGTACTGATTCTTGACTCTTGTTTCAGATATGTGTGCACCTGTATACATTTGTATTTTGCATCCCAATTTAAAGTCTACTGTCATGAAAGATTATTACATTAATGTTTAAAATTTTACCAAAATAATATAGGCTTCTCATTCATTCACAGATAATTATTAATGTATCTTCATACTTCTGCAATAAAATATTCAACAAAAACAACAAAAGAGAAAGGGTTTATTTTGGCTCATGGCTCAAGATACAGTCCATCATGGCTGGGAACTCATTGTGGCAGTAGTGTGAAGCAACTGTCACATTGCATAATCAGTCTGAAGCAGAGAGCAATGAATGGGAGTGCTCAGCTTACTTGATCTATTTTATGACATTCATGACTCTGTTCTTAGAATGGGTCTCCCTCCAGACAAAAGAGGTCCTCCTACATCAGTTTAGGTAATGACAATTCCCCATAGGCATGCCCAGAAAATCATTTCCAAGTAATTCTAGATTTGTCAGCTTAATAATTAACACTAAGCATCATTTCATGTAGATACCATGTTTAATATGTTGGAAATGTAAAAAAAAGCATGAAATGATGCCTGTCTTGGAAGCGCTTGTATTCTCCTAAGTGAGTGTGTTATATACACAAACAAATGTATGCCTAACTTCAATTCTGGAGAGCAGAGTCCAGAAAGCTCCCCAAGAAGACAAGAATAACCATGATTTCACAGTCTTGTGATTTTGTTCCAGCAATTCTTCAGTTTTCTCATCTGAAGGCAGCATGCTGAATTTTAATTAGGATAGGTTTAAGATGTTAGTTTTGTGCCTATTGTCTTCTCTTCTTTTGAATTAATGTGATTCTTGACAAATAATTGATATACAAATTTCTCTTCGGTGAAATGGAAAAATAATAGCAGAAGTATTTTTACAGAGAGGTACTTAGGCTTACACATAGAAGAACTGAAGCTATTTACAGGAAGAATTTCCCTAGACACAAACGTTCCCCTTTGCCCAAAATTAAATTTCGTCATTGTAAATCACTCCATATACAAAGGTCCAAACCCACTGCAGTATATTATGCTTCCACACCAGCATATATGTGAAATTTCATACTGATATATACTGATGCTCAAAACATAAATGAGTCAACAATATTAGGACAATGCAGCAGATTTTCAACTGTCAGTCTTTTTGTTTCCTTCCTACCCAAAATGCAGTGTACTTTGATATGACAGTTGTGTACCTTAAAGAATAATAAAGATGAATTTTATGTGGGTGTATTAAAATACTTGAACTTTTGTTACACATAGAAAAATTAGAATTCTGGTCATACTGAGAAAGGAAAGCACAGATCATCCTTCTGCAAACAGAACCATAACCACTGCTTTCACATGAGTGCTTTCTTGAAACCTCCATGAACATGTGACTTCTGTATTCTGGCTCCCTCAGCACACACACATGGAGTGAAGTGTTCCCCTCCCTTTACAGATCTGTTTGGTTGTTAACATTGTTCTTTGTTCAGTCTTTAGCAATTGCTTTATGTTCTGCTCTCAGTGCAGTAGTTCCAAAATCGGGAGCTCCTCTGAACAGCTAGATGCTCGTCCACCCTACACTGCCCACACTGTTACATCTGGAGCATCTTTTCCATGTTCTGCTCCGTGAAGCTTTTTGAGCTTCTGATGACCACATTAGTCTATAAAGGCCTGGGAAGCTGCTTGCTTCATTTCTGAGAAATCACAGGACAGCGCAGGCTTCTGAAGTTTGTGCCCTTATTAGGACTTTGATTGAATGGTCTTAAAAAATCTCATTTTAAGCCGGGCGGTGGTGGCACACGCCTTTAATCCCAGCACTCGGGAGGCAGAGCCAGGCGGATCTCTGTGGGTTCGAGGCCAGCCTGGGCTACCAAGTGAGTCCCAGGAAAGGCGCAAAGCTACACAGAGAAACCCTGTCTCGAAAAACCCAAAAAAAAAAAAAAAATCTCATTTTATTTTATTCAAGCTTCTGAACAACTTAAAATTGTATTTAAGTGTCAGCATTGTATTTAAGATAATAGTAAATGTGAAGAAGCAATAATTAAACTCAAGCTGACTGTTTTTTCTTATTTTCTAAGAAGGTTCTTCTTAACAATTATTTTGTGGGTTATAAAAAAACTATAAAACTTTTTCTATGATCTATACAACCTGGTTTTGCATATTGAAAACACCTATATATCTTCTTGAGGATCTTTCCCATTAAAACTATATATCAATTTGTCTTATAATCATTATGGCTTATGATTCCTATGACATATGACATTTTATTAAATGATTCAGGCCAAGACATAACAATCACTAACCACTAGAGAACTATAGACTCTCAGACTTACCTCAAACATTAACAAATATAACTCCTCATACAATCATATGGAGTAGAAAGAATGTGAAATATTTTTTTGTTTGCAGCCTACAGAATTAAAAAACAAAGCACAAATCCAAAATATGAAGGTATCTTGTTAAGAACTAGCCTAGAGATGGGGCATAGTCTCTGTCTTCTGCTGCCAGTTTCTATGCTTTGCACAACCCAAGAGATACAAAATAGCAATTACTTAATGTAACTTGAATTCTAAAAGGTCTTTTAATAAAAATCCTGGTACCAGATATTGGTGTAAATGCTGAAAGATCAGAGAGACAAAGGAACAAACTACTTCTTACCTCTAGGACTACTCAGCTGAAAAGCCTTTAGTTCCTGTCTCCTCACACCTTATATACCTTCCTCCACCCACCATATTACTTACTTCCTATTGATGGGATTGAAGGCATGTGACTTCCCACATACTGGGATTTAAAGGTGTGAGCCACCATTGCCTGGCTTTGTTTCTCTCCTAGACTGAGTCAATCTCATGTAGTCCAGGGTGGCTTTGAACTCACAGAGATCCAGATGGATTTCTGCTTCCCAAATGCTAGGATTAAAAGTATGTGCCACCACTGCCTGGCATCTATGTTTAATCTAGTAGCTTGTTCTGTCCTCTAATCTTCAGGCAAATTTTATTAGAGTACACAATATATCACAATGTAAGATTCTTAGGATTATAAAAGTTCCTGCCAATTTTTAAAAGTTCCTGTTTTAAACATTTCTCAAACTCTGTCTCTGCCCAGCTAACTAGTCCTGCTGTTCTCTTCTCTATCCCATGTAGCTGAACTGCAATTCCCAGCATGCTTTGCCCTAAACCTGACTTCAGTAAAGTTTGAAAATTCACCAAAAGAAACAACACTGTGATGTTCCTCAGCAGTGCAAAATCCTGTATGAAAATCTGGCAAGAGAATAGATTGTCTAGACTTGAGAGGCCTCTACTTGCTTAGGACTGTGCTGAGAATGACCTGATAATTCTCTCATTTATAACAATGTACAGTCCTGTTTTAGGATGAGCAAATGGATATGGCAATGTGTAACTATTTGGAAAATTATTAATACAGAGAAAGGACTCTGGAATTGAGCCCAAACCTGAGGCCTTGCCAGAGCCCACTCATTGAGGGAGATGGTTACAGGAATAATTTTCAGAAATGAACTTTCTGGAGATAACATGGCTTCTTGTAACCTGGTGTATATTTTACCTTCATTCAAAAGTGTAAATGGACCCAGACATGAGCTTACCCCATAATCTTCATTTGTCTAACTACAGGGCAATATGATGTAGAACATCTGCACTTGAGTCATAGGAAAAGGTTTACTCTGTGCAGCCCAGTGTTATCAAGGGAACGGGATTACAACTTTTAAAAAAATTGTGTGACAATGATCAAAGAAATTCAAATTTAACTGCCAAACATGATGCCAATTTATTGATTAGCTAGTCCTAAAGACAACACATTCAATTCATAAGTTATTACAATGTCTACAATAAAAGAGCTGGCAAAGATGTTCTGTTGGACAAGACTAATCAGAACAATGAAAAGGCTGATTGAGAAATCCAGTGCACATATATGAATATCATAAAGAAGCCATCATTTTCTCATTTATATTTTTATATATTGAGCTGGAGAGATGGTTTCATACTCCTTGCAAAGGAGCCGAGTTTACTATGTTCCCAGCATTCATGTCCTGCAGCTCCAGCGCCAGGGGATCTGACACCTTCTGTCCTCTATGAGCAACTACACTCATGTGCACATATAAACAAAAACACAGACACAAACACACACACAATTCAAAAGGAAAGTAAAACTCTTTAAAATTTTTATATAGCTATAAAAGATATCTGTCCCTTTAAAGTTGTTCAGAATTTCACCCAATTAAAGCTATCTAAATAAAATTCCTAATATCACTTGTTCTAAAATTATTATCTGTAAAAATAATAAATCACAAAATAGTGACACTTTTGATTTTTGTTTTGTGTGTATCACATGATTTTTCAATTGGATACTTTCAACTGTGAAGTAACTCAGTGTAGGTGAATCAGGCAGGTAGACCGGCATAAATCCAGGAGTGTTCAAAACATAAATCAGTACTCTCAAGTTTAGAGAAAAACATACAAGTAAATCTCTCCTCGAGAATATAAAATACATCACCATCCAGTTTCCAAATAGGCAAACCACGCTCTAATTTCCCTATAGGGGGATCTATTAGCAATCTCTAACAAGTGAAAATAGATTTCAGAAGAATCTGTCATCAGATTCCCTGGGTTCTATTCAGTGTAATCTGAAGACCATGCACATTGGAGTGATAGCTGACTACATTTTTTAATTGTTTTAAAACAGTCGCCTTTATCTCAGCACCCACAAAAGTCATTCTTCCTGAATTTCCAAGGAAGGTTAAATAATATCCTTGTGTTAAAATACAAACTTATTTTTTGAACATCAAGAAGCCTAACAACGTTCTTTACCACAGAACAACTGACTCATTATAGTCCGCACTGGTGCCAGCATGCAGAAAACCTGGTACTTTCTGGGGGAGCGGCAGAATTTCCCTAGGGCAGGCTGCTCCTCCCATGTACTCACTTACCACACAATTATGAGCCTGCTTTGCTGGCTGTGGAAATTATTAACCATTCCAATAACATGCTCGTGGAACAACTATTAAAGCCATCCTAACACTATGCATTGGTTTTACTCTCATCTTGTTAAACAGTTAAGACATGAAAAAAAAAATGTTGTTGATAAAACACCTGGCACCAAATGTGGTATCTACTGGTAGATGGACACTAAAACTACTACTACTGTGCAAGTTTCCACTGAAAAGCCATGCCCATCAATCACACTAATGTCCCCACTAAGGCAATAAAGAGCCCATCCATAACATCACTACAATGTTAAAACCATTGCCAAACAAAATATCAAAAGGTGAGTAATTAAGATAATTTAGTGTAGGGGCTGGGAATTTAGCTCAGTGACAGAGCACTTTCCTAGCAAGCATGGACCCTGGGTTCAGTCCTTAGCTCTGAGAGAGTGAAAAAAAAACATATTTTAGCATAAACCCCTAAAGCTTCATGTTTGTCTGTAAATGAAATATAATTATCATGACTAGAAACCAAAAATATTATAGCAGAAAACCATGAAAATGTTTTGTGCACTAAAAGTTAGGAGAAACTAAAAATCATACACTAACAACTGCAAAAGTATCAAATGAACAGAAGAAACATAAGTACAAAACTATGGTTCAGGAAAACATTCTTAAGGAGAATATAAATTCCCATGGTCACCACAAATATCCAACATAAAATCTTTATAAAGTATTAAATGTCTCCTTTGAAAAAATGTTCCTCAATTGGAGGAAAAGCAAATTATAAGTTGAGCAATAACATAGGTAATAAGTATAATTAAGATTTTGTAACTGGGAGATAAAGACCTTAAGAACCAATTTTTAGAAACACAAATGGAAATAAACAAATAAGAAGAAAAATGTCCAATAAAATATGAAAAGATGTTTAACCTCTATTATGAAAGCGTAGATAAAAATGTGAATTATATCACATTATTATAATCCTTTATTAAATAAGCAAATTATTTGTGAGGATACATTAGCAACACTGAAGAGAAAATGAACACTCATAAACTATTGGAGAATCACATGCAAATGCCTTTTAGGAAGCAATTTAGCTAGAACATCAAATTTAAAATATAAAATTCTACAATTCTTCAAGAAAAGCATTAAGACGCATCTGCCTCTATGAATTTGTCAGTGAATTATTAAATATAGCAATGATTTGGCAATAAATTCTTTAAATGACATGAAGAACAAATGACTCTAAAGAAGAAATTAATTAGACACAAACTTCAATTTATTTATCACATAGCATAAGTCAAAGACAACAAACATAATCAGAAAATATTTGACAATTATATAGTTATAACATATGAGATTAATATCCAGAAGTTATGAAGAACTCCAAAAAGTCAACAACAAAAACAAAAAACTTCTAGGAAAAAGACTCAAATAATATATTTTCAAAAGGAAATATACAAAAGCACAATAAATGTTTAAATAGATGTGCAGTCTTTAGGAAAGTGTCAATCATAACTGCAATGTGCTAACACACCCACTAGGAGAAAAAACTAAACAGTAACTATTCTTTGGCAAGAATTGGGGAAACTGTAAACTTTGTTCATTGCTGGAGGTCAGGGGAGAGTATATGAGGGGTCCACTGTGGAAACCATTTGGCAGCTCCTCATAAAGCTAAAACACAGGAAAGCCATATGACCTAGCAATTGTAAGAAGATATCAGAAGGATTGAAAACAAGAAATGATTGAAGAAATGCATTCAATGCCCACTGCTCACTCACACAGCTGAAACAGGGGAGCAATCCAATGTCCCTGAAAGGGAGAGTGAAGCAATAAAGTTTTCCAATACGTAGGCATATGTAATATATACATAAATTATGTTATATGTACATTATTGCACGTAATATATGTATATATTACATATATGTGAGTTATATATAGCATATAGATATACATGTATATATTGTATATATAATGGAATATTATTCATTCATGAAATGAGTTAAGTTTGATACATGTATCAAGAGGGGAGAACCTTGAAAACATGCTAAGGGAAATATCGTGAAAAAATAGCAGATAATATATGTACTCTATAGTTGAATGTATGTGAAATATCTATAGTAAGCTAGTTTGTATAAACAAAACATAGACTATCGCTCCCATGAGGTAGCAGAGAGCAGAATGAAGACATCATTTAATCAGTGCAGAGTGTCTATTTAGAGTAATTAAAACTTTTGAAACTTGAGAGTGCTGACCCTTGCCCAATCTTAAGAATGTAAGCAATGCTAATGAATTGCATGTTTTAAAAATACTCAAATGGGATTAAAGATGAGCTTAGAGGTAGAGGCTTGAAGGAATGCCAAAGCCCTGCATTTTGTCCCTAGTAACACAAGAAATAGGAAACCGAGAGAGAAAAATTATCCTATATAGAGAACTTATTATAATGAAATCAACATAAAATCTCTTTAAAATTCCTACAAATAATATTGTTTAAAAGTTCAATACAATCTATAAACTAAGAAAGAATATCTGATATATCTGATGAAAACATGTATTTGATTAGAGAAATAAAATAAAATTTTAGATCAAAGAAAGAGAGGTCATCAATTTGTGAGAGGGGAGAGCGCAGGAAGGGTTAGAGAGAGGAGACATGAGTGGGACTAGAAAGAGGAATGGGAAGAGGAAAAATGATGTGATTTTATTATTATTTTAAGATATATTACAAATAAATAAAAATTTTGAAAGAATTTAGAAATATAACTAAAAATATTAAACAACATTAAATAACTGCTGATATGGGGGGGGTAGTTCAGAACAGACACAATCCTAGAGTTTACACTAACAAAAATATACAAAAAGATATGCAGCATTATTTATCATTAGGAAATTAAAAATTTTAACAACAATGAGATATCACTACACACTTTTTAGAACAGCAAAAACTCCTATCATGGAAACCACCATATGCTTGAAAGAATCTTTGGCAACAGGAACCCTCAGCCATTGTTGATGAGTGGGCATGCACAAATGGTATGCTTTGGAACACTTCTACATTTAAATGCACAGCTAAACACAGGTTTACCACAAAACCCAGAATTTCTACCTTAAGGTACTTACCCAAATGAGATAATAACTTATGTTGTATTACTTCTTTTTTCTTGTCAATGTGATGAAATATTGGACAGAAAATGCAAAAGGACTTATTTTGCCTCATGGATTCAGGGGAATTTCAGTGAATCTTAAAGATGCATAAAGAAGCATGATAGTATCTATGGAGTGAGAGGTAACACCTCTCACATCAGTAACCAGAGAGCTGATCAAGCATAGACTGTCACCTTTGAAGGCCCAACTCCTTCATCTGCTTCCACTGGATAACACCTACATCCTAAAGTTTCTCCAATCTCCCCAATCAGCACCACGGTCTATTTGTACATTTCACCTTCAGACAGTATCATTCCATGTCTGCACCCAAAAAGCTCATAACTATCTCTTAGTGCACATTTCTTTCAACCTAACTCAAAATTCCCATAATCTTAAGCATCTCAATATTGTTCAAAAGTCCAGGGTTTTTAATGAGATTCAAGATAAGCTCTTAACTGTGGGCTGCTGTTAGTAAAAGGGTAGGTGTGGTTGAGGACAGAGAGAGAGCAGAAGGGGAGAGAGGCTTTCAACATATAATGACACACATTAAACATTCCAAAGAAAGCAATGAGACAGAGCTCCCTTCTTCCCATCCAAGATCCTATGGATCCAGTATTACCCTTGTCTGCATCTCTGTCTGCATTCTGCTTCAGTTCCCATAATTAAATGGCCCACTAAGCTCTATAGGATTTTAGAACTTCTCTATGCTGCAGCTCATAATATTTCCAAATTCTCCCACAAATTAATTCTAAAGGCCCAAGAAACAAATGATGGGATGTTTCACAGCAATGGTTCCACTTACTGGTACCATGTTTTGTATTAGTTATTTTTTTCACTGCTGTGATAAAATTCCTGAAAAAAAACCTAGTTGATGAGACAGTTATTTTAGCTCCTGATTTCAGAGGTATTTCAGTCTATCATAGAGTATAAGACATTGCAGGACAGCACATCAGCTGCTTCTCAGATCCCGGTTAGATAGACAAACAGTAAGCTAGATCAGAATCAGGCTAGATGACATCCCAAGACCAAAACAGTCCTACCTCCATCATTCAAGCCTTACTTCTTAACAGTTCCACAGCCTCCCAAACTAGTACCAGCATCTGGTATCCACATATCTAAATACATAACCTGTAGTGCATACTTCACATCCAAATCATAACACATAACCTCTATAAACCTGCACATAAATGCTTAGCATGGACTTCATTCATCAAAACTCAGCACAACCAGGATTTCCTTCAATTGGTGACTGAGTAAACAAACTTGACATATCATACAATGGAATAATATTCAACAGTGACAAAAATGAGCTATCAGTCCAGAAAAGACACGAAATTCAAGTACACATTAGTCATAGGAAAGTCTAAGGAGACTACATATTATTATCCCAATCACAGCAAAGTCTGAAAATAGGAAAAACTATAAGAAAAGCAGATTAGCACTTATCAGGATTTCAGTTGGTATTGGGGGAAGAATAGTAGAATTAGGTAACATATGAGGGATTTTTTGGTTGCTGAAAGTATTTTGAATTATACAGTAGTGATATATCCAATATATAATCATTTGTCAAAGTTCATACTAATTTATATCAAAAAGAATAAACTGAACTTTATCCAAATTTAAAAACATGGTTTGTAGGATTCCAATAAGGATTGTAAAATAGGATAATTTGTTGTTCAATTATAAAACAACATCCACAGAAGCTAATAAAGGAAAACCTACTAACCTACATAATTTTGAAAATGAGTAAAATCTATATAAGACTAAGGGAAAATAAACTGTGTCTAATCACTGTACTATAGTAGATAAGGTCATTTCCACATGATTCACCTTAACAGGTGAGTAAACACTTCTTAAGTCTAATTACTGAAGACACATTTATGGCAACTGAAATCAGACATCATTCTAGGAGGTGAAACATTCCAATAAGCAAGGGAGGAGACCAGAACAATCCACATAGTAGTGGGTTTGAGATGGAGTTGTCAAACAGGTCTCCTATTTAGTTAGTTGTAGATTTTGATGTATATATGTATATATGTGTGTGTGTACACACATATATGTATGCCAATGTACATAAGTATATACATATATGTATACAATGCACATACATGTCAGTATCTATAACAAGCTAAATGTATATTTGTGTGTGTGTGTGTCAGTATACACACATGTATCTAATTATTCTGTCAACTAATGTAGCCAAGTAGAAAAAGCAATCAGAGTATACCTGGTGCTCAGATCTTGGCATTGAAATACTTTTAGAATGGTATAAAACTTAGCCATGTTTCCTTGGAGAATTGGCTTATTCTAGAAATAGAATATATATATATATATATATATATATTCTAGAAATAGAATATATGTATGTATATATGTATATATGTATATGTATATATAATAGAATATATTTATATAACACTGTATATAAATAAAATTTGTATAAATAAGTGGGAAAGGACTTAAAATTTTCTAATGGGGAAAAACTTAAATAATCTTTGTAGATCATTCAGCCTAAAGGCATAGAACATTATTCTCTCTGCTTTAGTGTAGACTGCACTTTGTCACTCTGTTCCAATGAACATTATAAGGGAAGATAGAAGAGTGAGTGATTTAAAGGTATGAAAACACGGCAGAACACAAGTCCATTGATGAACCCTAACAGTCAAGAATAAGTCATATTGATAGCAATAGTATGTGTGCTTTTAAATGTGTATGAGAATAGCTTTCAACTCAATGAGGTTACTCCTAGAAATCACCACCACATTTATTATGGACAGCAGTGTGCAGTCCTGTAAGGTCATCTAGAAACACAGAGGCACCTGAGGAATCATGACTTTTATGTGCAATTTGTATTCCAAATGGGTCCTGGATCTTAGGAAAGATAATAAGAACACAACTTTAAAAAGATAAAGATAAGTTACAAACCTGACAAAAATGTTGACAAACCACATAACTGATAAGATATCTACACCGAAAATACACAAATCATTCTGGAACTAAGAGAGTGGCTAAATTTTGAAACTAAGTGCAGAGAACCAAAACTCTATCAGTTTTGCAACAACTATGTGTGTATAAAATTCTTCTAAAATACATGTTTTTGATTATTTACATAGTTTTTAATTTGTTTAGACATTTATTTTTAATTATTTCTTTTCTTTTTGGAGCTTATAATATTACAACATTTCAAACTTTCTTTTTCTCCCTCCAAATCTTCCCATACACCCTTTCCTTGCTCTATGTCAAGCTCATGGCTTCGTTTTTATTAATTATTGTTCCTAATATGACCCGCTCAATATGTATGCAACTTGTATGTGTTTTCAGGGCTGAACTTTCAGTATGGGTAACCAGTTGGTGTGATCTTCCCTAGGGAAGACTTTTTCTGGCTGCTGTCAATGTTCCTGTAGTTCTCTGTGTAGGTTTGAGGCCTCCTCAGCTTTCCCTATCAACATTAGCATGTATATTATTGTCCTTGGTAAGCTCATGTTTAGTTAGTCATACTGGTGAGAATTTATTGGTGTAGCTTCTGATTTTCGAGGCAGGATAACCCTCAGGGTGTGGTAGTGTCACGATTTGGCAGTAGCCAATAGTTCTCTAATTGCACTTATGCCCAATCAACAAGAGGGAAATCATGTCTGGTACTGGAAGCCTAGCCAACTACCCAGGGCTAGTGAAATCATAGATCTTAGAGAAAAACTGACAAATACCACTTTACTAAACCAGCATAATCCCTAACTTCATTCTAAACAGGCTTCATCAAGAAAACTTTGCAACCAGAGAAGGCGATTACAGAAGACCACAACAAATAGCAAATCAAAATGCACAATTGTGGAACCCAGTCTCAGCAGATTATGTATTTACAATGCAACCCTACAACTAAGTCTCAGGGATCACTGTAGAAGAGGGTTGGAAAGATTGTAAGAGCCAAAGAAAGGGGAGTTCGCTGTAAAAATTAATTTTTTTTATGTTTGAGTATTTTCCCTGCATGCATCTATGTAATACATGTATGTATTTAATACAGCAGTTTTTCTTTAATTTACTTTGTTTTCTTCTGTGAAAAGTTGTTACTGTCTACTGCTTTATACTTGAAGAGAGATAGTATATGAACCCCATAGAATTCCAGACTAGTTCTCTTCCAATGATGAGGTTTCCTGTGTTTATTTTTATATTTATAATTGCACTATGTGTTTACTGAGGACAGTTTTGAACACTGTTTACATACTTTTCCTAACATATATTCACTCACCAACTTAAAAACATTCATGAGTCACGGAGTCTGGATGATGTGCTGCATTTGTTTGGTTTTTTTTTTTTTTTTTTGTTCCAAACCTTAAGACAACTGAGAAATTTATTGAGATAATACCAATACTAAAACTTATTATGAACCTCAGCAATAGTATAAAACATGTGAAATTCATATTTGATCATGGATATTAACTCTGTTCTGTAGTCTAGAAAAGTCAATATCAAGGTGCAATAGATCAAGCGTTCTGGGAAGAAAACTGTGTTCATATATATGGCCATCTTCCCACATACTGGAGAGCCAAGAAAAAAAAAATCTCCCTTGATAGTTGGATCAAGCACCAGTCCCATTCATGATGGTTACATTCCATGATTTACTCATTTCTCAATGGCTCCACCTTCAAATATCATCACACTTATAAATTAGAAGCTCAACAAATGAATTGGGGAGCAGAGAAGAGACTCAGCCCACAGCTGTCTCTAACAGCCAATTATGCTGTCGTTCCCAAAGCCTTCAAAGTACAAAATGACTTGATCCACTTTCTTCAGAGAAAATGTTATTCTTCAAATTTCCTCCCTGAGTTTTCCTGTGTGTAGTTCCCCTTGTTTTAGCAATCTCTCTGCACATTCAAGTTTATGAAGAATACAAGGAGCTACTGCTAACATATTAACATATTAAAATAGGCTATCAAACTAATAACCAGGCTTACCTACCTTGTTACTAGATTTTGTAAAAAAAAAATATTTTCATAAAATGTTAAATTACTGCCCATAATAGCTTTGCTCTATAGTGGTAGAATGAAGTAGCAGAGACAGAGACACCAATATATAGCTCCAAACTCTTTAAAACTGTTTACTATTTGACCTTTTGTATAAAAATTTGCTGGCCTAAATTTTATCCTATCATTTGTGTTGGAATGTAAGAATAATTCAGTTTATGATTTATTTGAAAGAGTTGTTCTGCATAACAGGGGAAGGCAGCTCTGTCCCACATTGCTTTTGCTTATTGTATACATTGCAGGTAACTTATAAAGGTTTTGTGTAACATGAAAATTGTAGATAAAACTACAGAGTGTGCCGGGCAGTGATGACGCACGCCTTTAATACCCACACTTGGGAGGCAGAGGCAGGCAGATCTCTGTGAGTTTGAGGCCAGCCTGATCTGCAAAGCAAGTTCCAGAAAATGTGTAAAACTACAGAGAGAAACCCTATCTCAAAAAAACAAACAAAACAAAACAACCTACAGAGTGAATGTTGTGGTAATAACAGTAAGATGAAGTTCTTAAATGGTAATTTCTCAAAACATCAATATCTAGTAATTGCCAAGATATCTGACATCATTTAATTGAGATTGATAATCATTGAACAAATTACAGCACAATTAAATGGATTTCACAACTGGTATTTTCTAAAAAGGTTTGTGGAAACCGAGAAAACAGTTATATAAGGGTGTACTTCTGAGTCTTAGCTCATTCAATAGTTGTATTAAGGATTATGTGTTATACATCAATCAAATGTACACAAGAAAAATTTGAGATCAATGGATAAAATATTGACTGAAATAATAGTTATCCCAACAATGAAACAAAGGGCCAGTTATATTTTCTTATAAAATACCATTTTATAAGAACTGAATAGAAAGTCCTTACTGTGATAAACAAACCATACATTTGGATCTCATAACTTCACAACCTAGTAAGACATCAGTGTTGGGAGTTAAATGGCCTTATTTAACACGATTCCTCTTAGAATGGAAGTTACCAAAATTTGATTATATTGTTAAGCATTAATTGGAATATCTTTCCCTAAGTAAGGAAGGAATGGTCATACAAAATCCAGATGGCATTTCTAAGAGATACAGTCTCATATTCCTCTTACTCTTACAACCTTCCCATCCTCTTTTCCACAATGATCCGTGAACCTTAGGTGCGAGATTTGTGTTGAACATGTGTTAGTCAGGACTGAGAATCACATGATCTCTTGTTCTCTGCATTTTGATTGGTTATGAATTTTGCTCCCGATTGATTATCCAATACCAGTAGTCAATCCTGAGATGATAAACATACAGGTAACACTATAAAGCCTGAGCAAATTGTACTTATGAGTGTGTGTGTGTGTGTGTGTGTGTGTGTGTGTGTGTGTGTGTGTGTAAAACAACAATTAGAGAAAAATAGAACACAAATTTGATAAAGAGCAAAAGAAATGCATGGGAAATGATGAAGGGAGGGAATGAAATGAAACCAGGAGGGAAATATAATTATATTATAAATTCAAACTTAAAGAATATATGATAGTTTAAAAATTGCCAGACGTCATTTTTGTGGTATTGAATTTGAACGTTTATAGAACTTTTCACAAACTAGAGCTTGTCTGGAGGAGATCAACTGGGGTGGTGAGGAACTTCAGGTTAAGATAGAAGAAAGGAGTTTTCAGTCTCTCTCCATTTAACTTGATGTTGGCTATAGGACTGTTATAAACTGCCTTCATTATGTTTAGGTTTGTCCCTTGTATCCCTAATCTCTCCAGGACTTTTATTATGAGGGGGTGTTGGATTTTGTCAAAGGACTTTTCTGCATTTAATGAGATTATAATGTGTTTTTTTTTCTTTCAGTTTGTTTTTATGGTGGATGACATTGATTGACTTTCATACATTGAACCATCTCTGCATCTCTGGGATGAAGCCTACTGATCTTGTTAAATGATCTTTTTGATGTGTTCTTAGATTCAGTTTGCAAGTATTTTATTGAATATTTTTGCATCTGTGTTCATAAGGAAAGTTGGTTTGTAATTCTCCTTCTTTGTTGAGTCTTTATATGGTTTGGGTATTGGGGTAACTGTGGCTTCATAAACTGAGCTGGGAATGTTCCTTCTGTTTCTGTTTTGTGGAATAGTTTGAGGAGTACTGGCATTATTTCTTCTTTGAAAATCTAGCCATCTCTTGTCACCAGGCAAAGCTTTCAGTGGAGGGACTGTCTTGTATTTAAATGAGTTGTTGGCCAAGGAGGTCCCATGGAAATTCTCCAACAACAAAGGCTATTGCTAAGACAAAAGGTATCTCCTTGAAAACTGACAGAGAGGTCCCATGCCAAGGACAACACCCACACAAATCATTGAACATAGGGAAGTGAATTTGGTGCCTACATGGAGTCTTCAACACTATGTTCTAATATATTTGGTGCCAGTACTCTAAAGTCTACAGAAAGAGAAATTTAGACACCAACTCAGTCACAAAACCTCTGACCTACAATCTGTCTTACCTGCAAAATGTACTTGGGCAATGGCACAGGACTTGTGGGAGTGGTCAACCAATGTCTGATTTGATTTAAGGCCCAATACCTGAGAGGGAACCTATGTCCAACACTGTTTGGGTAACCAAGAACCAGAGCCTACATAGCCTAGAAAACCAAATACTACTGGTCTACACAAAGAAAAGGTATTAATAAACTGACTCTACTATACTCATAGATCAGTGCCTTATTCAGGCCCATCATCAGAGAGGCTTCCTTGGCAGCACATGGGAACAAATGCAGAGACTCACAGCCAGACATTATGCTGGAAGAGAGTCTAAATGAGAGGTCTCCATAAAACCCCTCCCTTCAGAACTCAGGGAATCCCAAGGAAAAGGAGGAAGAAAGATTGCAAGAGCCAGAGCGGATGGAGAATACTGGGATTACAAGTGTTCTTATAATCTGAATCAACTAAGCAAGGCACATATGAGCTCACAGAAACTGAAGAAGTAAGCACAGGACCTAAATAGGTCTGCACCAGGTTATCTGTGCATGTACTGTAGATATTAGCTTAGTATTTGGGGGCTTCCTGACTGTGAGAATGACTGGGTCTCTGACTCTTGTGCCTGCTCTCAGACTTTTTTTTTCCTGTTGAGTTTCCATGTCAAACTTTGATAACAGTTTTGCTTCATCTTACTATATTTTATTTTGTTGTACTTGTTATCTTTGAGAAGTCTGATGTTTTCTCATGAGAAACAGGAAGAGAACAGCTCCAGAGGGGAGGAGAGGTGATAAGGAATACGGAGGAGTAGAGGAAGAGGAAAGTATAATCAGGATATATCATATGAGAAAAGAATCTATTTTCAATACAAGGAAAAAATATGGGAGAAAGATTTAAAAGGGAGGTACCAGAGAAAGACAATTTTTGTCTCATTTACAGCAATAATCTTTAGAGCAATGTTAAATAAAAAATTAGAATTGATCAAAAGAGAATCAGCATGAAGAAAAGTACTGAATGATTTCACTTATGTTTGAAATGCACAGCATGTTCTCATAGGACTTGAGAATGTTAATTCAGAGGCAGGGAGGTTCAGTGGGGAACAGAGTTAAGGAGAAGCTGAAGAATGAGATAAATTCACTAATTCAAATAACTCTTTTCCCTAAATCACATGACAGCAAGTCAATGTGTGGCCACATCATAATGTAACCACCAATAGCAACAACAAAGATCTTAAGTGTTTCAACCAAGACTTGGTGAGTGTTAAGGCAAAGGGTACATGGCTTCAAAACATTACAGGGTACCAGATAAATAGTCACAACTTTACCTTCTTAGTACTAGTTAAATTCTTTTTTTAGTTTTGAAGCCTGTCCTGGAACTCACTCTGTTGTCCAGGCTGGCCTGGAACTCACAGATACCTGCTTGACTCTGCCTCCCGAGTGCTGGGATTAAAGGAGTGAGCCACCGCCACCCAGCTTAAATTATTTTTTAATTTAAGTGTAATAAAAGAAGGGGCCACGTTTAGTTAGGTATATATTCGTTATCACCAAACTCATAAAATCAAATGAGAAAGGTTCATTTATTGGTCAAATTTTAGACATTTTTTCCCCTGAGCTCTTAGAAGAGTGCATTACTCAGACTCCTTTGATGTTGTTTCTTCAATCTTTCCCATGTACCGGTTTTGTGCTTTCTCGAATTCATAGCCTACTTTCCAGTTATTATTATAACATATACACACATGTGTTATTAAAAAGTTTTCATACAATATATTCTGTTTGTTTTGTTTTTGAAACAAGGTTTATCTGTTTTTTGAAACCTGTCCTGGAACTCTCTCTCTGTAGACCAGGCTGGCCTCAAACTCATAGAAATCCATCTGTCTCTGCCTCCTGAGTGCTGGGATTAAAAGAATGCACCACCACTGCCCAACCATACACTATATTCTGATCACGGTTTCCCTTCCTCTGCCTCCTGCCATATTTTTCCTACCTGCTCCACATCCATTCAACTCTATACCTTTTCTTTCTTGCTTTCTTCAGAAAGCAAACAGGCAAACAAAGTAAAAAAAAATTAAAAAAAAAAAACAAGACAAACACACACACACACACACACACTCACTCACACTCACAAAATAGGAAACCATAATATACTGGCAAAAGGCTAGTATGACCCAAAATGCCCAATTGAAACAATATGAGACAAAAGTGTACAAACATAACATTTGAGTTCATTTAGAATTTATATATCATATCTTGAGGAGGGTTTGAAGGAAATGTCTCAGTCCAAGTATCTTTCCATGATACTCCCACTGCCTTTATTACCTAGACCTATGCAGCTATCCATTCTTGTCTTCCACCATGCAGGCTTTGAGATTTATGAAAATGGTGATCCTTGATGCCGCTCTACAAATTTGACACCTTCATATAATTAAATCTAGCCATCTAAGATTTCTGCAAACTGGTTTTAAGTATGCCAACCCCTAGGCATCTATGATATTGTTTCTCCTTCATGAGATCATGTCTAAATTTCATTATCTTTCTCCATCTCTGTTTATCTAGACTGCCTTTTAAGGTTCAGTTCGTCTGTTCATCCAAGAAGTCTTATGTAATCATTCAAACAAGCTGCCTGTGCCAGCTTCCGCCCATCTTTAACTTCTCTCATCTAGGACAAAGGACATTATTTAACTACGTAGTTCTGTTTCTAAAAAAAGATCTACCTCATGTGATGTCATAGCCCAGCATACACCTGGCTACAGTCTGCCTCCCAAACAACAGGGGTTCAACACACAGCTAATGACAAACTTCAAATCTTAGGAGACCCAAGCACTCTGCTGCCTCTGAAAAGAATTGACCCTGCATGAAAGGATAAAGGAGACACCTCACAGATTCTCTGGCCCATCATTTACTGCAAACTGACTATTATGCAATTCCCACTTCATAGTTAACAGAAATAAAATTGAAGATTTGTAGGTATGTGCACATGAAGAAGGATTTTGGCAGGGCAATTGCCAGAGCTGCTTGTGCAGACTTATGTATTAAGTACTCTGACAGACAGCTCTAATACACCTTTCTTCACAATGAGAAAAGTCGAATTCACTTCCATTTTTATCCTTTTTCTCCTTGAAGTCTTCTTTGCAGAATCATTTTAATACATTTATCTCTTTCCCTGGCTTGTGAAATTACTCATCCCTGGGATGTGTAAGTGAGCAGTGTCCTATTACACCATGAGATTAGAGGCTTTATGAATCATTCCAAGATGAGGAAAAAATGTTTATGTAAGAAGCTGTATGTTTGTATGAAAAGGGTACAAAGAATTTTTAACAACTCTGGTTCTAGGTTCAAGAAAGTTTATCAAATTATACACAAAAGAGGCTGCAGACACATATCGTGAGCAATATTTCAATAAATACATGCCTTCAGGAGAGAGGGTATTTTGAACTGGGAATTCAGCATAAATTTTCATTGATTTCTTTTGAGAAACCTAAGACTCAGATGCATTAGAAGGGAAAGTCTTTAAGCCTCACATCAGCACATGTCACTTCTTTAAAATTGAATTTTAACTACCTTAATCATAGGAACATATGTGGTCTGTGGTAGGTATACATTTTTTTTTGAGAGAAAAGCTCCTAAAACGACTTTCCTTTACACTGAATGTAAAAAGCTCTGCACATTTTTCAGAATAACAGGAATAAATGTTAAAACCCAATGGGTAGCTGCATTCAACTTGAAATCATGTGTGCTATCATTAAGAAGTTCTGAAATTTTAAGTTCATAATGAGTAAGCCAGTGTATGTGTGTTTGTGTGTGTCGTGTGTGTGTGTGTGTGTGTGTGTGTGTGTGTGTGTGTGTGTAGTGTGTGTGTGTGTGTGTGTGTGTGTGTGTGTGTGTGTGTGTGTGTGTGATCTTTCATGATTTCATCTTTATTCCTTAAAATCAGCTTACTCCATTAAGACTTTTTTGGAACAGTCGTATCTCTTTGTCATATCAGAAAGTAACACTCTTATAGAAGAAATGCCTAAGGAATAAGGGTAGGACTGGGAGGCTGAGATGGGCTGTGGGCTTGGGAGCGTGGATGGTTGGGGTAGGGTGCAGTGGGTAAAGTGCTTGCCAGGCAAGCAGGAGGATCTGGGTTCAGATCTCTAGCAGCCATATAAAAATGGGACCTCATGGCTTGTACCTATAACCATCATCCGGGAAAGACACCAACAAGAAGATTTCTGGGATTTTTCTAGCTAGCCAGTCTAACTGAATCAGTGAGCTCCTAGAGCATTTACAGAAGGCACCAGTGATAGTTTAAATGTAATTGGCCCTCATAAACTCATAGAGAGTGGCATTATTAAGAGGTGTGGCTTGGTTGGAGTAGGTGTGGCCTTGTTGCAGGAAGTATGTCATTGTGGGGGTGGGCTTCAAGGTCTCCTTTGCTCAAGCGTCACTCAGTGTGACACTCAGATCACTTCCTGTTGCCTGCAGGTCACACTTAGGATTCTCAGCTCCTTCTCCAGCACCATGTCTGCCTGCACACAGACATGTCATATTTGATAATAATGGGCTAAACCTCTGAAAATGTAAGCCACCCCAGTTAAATGCTTTTCCTTTATAAAAGTTTCTGTGGTCATGGTATCTTTTCATAGCAATAGAAACCCTAAGACAGCACCCTATGTTGACCTACAGCCTCCATGTTCATGTGCATCCATGTGAACAAACATACATACACAAACACAAATATACACATATACACCTACACACAAAAAGAAATGGTTAATAGTGGAATTAGCACTGGGCTTAAGAAATTGTAGTGGGGTAGCCATTCCAGCTTTGACCTGGAAGTTCCAACACCCATTGGGGCTTCAGTAAACATCACACCTACAAGGTGGGGCTAAGAGAGGACACTGAAGACCCGAGATCCAGATGTGCCTTCTCTCTTGGTTCCTGGGCCCTGGATGCTGGAGGTAGACCGAGCAGAGTTCTCCAGAGAACACCGCTGGACTGCGCCACACCTTTCCCAGACCCCGTAGCCTATACATTCACTTGTAAATTACCCCACAAAATAAACCTCCCTTTTAACTACGTGGAGTGGCTTTAATAATTTCACCAATAAGAAATATGTGCTTGAGGTTAGAAAGTCTGCAACTTGCAGTAATGAGATATGATCTTTTTGGTGATCTTTTTTCTGCATATTTTTCTAGCGTGATTGTTTCCAAAAACGTTTGCTCATAAAAGATATCAGAAGGTGGTACACATATATAGAAATGGATAATTGAATACAACTCAAAATAATTTCATTACAATGTATATGAGTACATTTTCAGGTATGTGGGTGTATGTGTGTGTGTGTGTGTGTGTGTCTAATTTGGTACCCATTTTCCCTTTATCTTAAAACAACTACCTGATTTCCTTCTAATGAACCATTCGACCCATACTACAGGCTATGTGATCGAGGCAAGTTTTCTGAGATGCATAGTTAAAATTATAGATATGAAACCACTCCATCCATGCATCAAATTCCAATCTCTACCCACAAGATGGTTGAAAAGTGTATCAGTTAGAACAATTAATTTATGAGCCAGTTTCCTTAGAATTATTGTAAAACTTTTAGAAAATAGATCGAGTGTTTCCTGAGCTTACTAAATTGGTTAAGTCTAATTGGTAGCTAATTTTTTTTGTCAGGGGCTGATTCTACTTCAATATAGGTACGGGTATAGTGTTAACAGTAATGCTATAATAATACACAGTCTTTCTTGGGATAATGCATGTATCCCTCAAGCTTTCAGAAATGCTTTAGGTAACTCTGAATGCAGAAGCCATCTTCGGATGATAGAGAATACTCCTCTAGTCATGTCTCTTCCTGGTTTTAAGGTACTACTCAACCCATGAGAGGACTTTGACACAAGACAACACTTTGTTTATCTCTCACTACCACTCTCGTTCTTCTGAGTCAGTAGGTCAGAGGAGCAGCAATGCCCTGAAAAGGGTCATTCTTGAGCGTTTGCTCCCTCTTCTCTATCTTAGACAAGGGAAGAGAAAAGAAACAAGAACACATTTTCCATGAAATTTATAAATCATTCTGTGGTAATTTGGGGCATAAAGCACTCCAAAAAGAACTAGTGTTATCCAGACTGTCACAGCCACACAAGACTTATCCTTCTCCCAAAGAAACACAACCCAATGAACAGGTTTAAAATTTCCCCCAACACATCTGTTAGACAGGAACTCAGTGTTGTCAAGTGACCTGTCTGTCCCGTGTCCTCTAGCACCACCTTCATATTTTCCAATGTTAGTTATTCACTCTTCTCAACCACATTTTATGACCCATAGATATATTCTCAGAGTTCCTTCTAGAAACGTTAGCATTTTAAAAAAGAATATTCAGGGGGCTGGAGAGATGGCTCAGAGGTTAAGAGCTCTGCTCCTCCAGAGGTCTTGAGTTCAATTCCCAGCAACCACATGTTGGCTTACAACCATCTGTAATGAGATCTAGTGCCCTCTTCTGGCCTGCAGTCATACATGCTGTATACATAATAAATAAATAAATCTTTTTAAAAAAAGTTAGATTATAAAAAAAGAATATTCATTAAATCTTAGATTTTTCTATGCAGAAGTAATAGATTAATATAAGAAATAAATTTTTGCTTTTGAATATGAAAAATATATTTAGGAGCATGGAAGAATTCAAATAATCTGTTAAAAGAGAAAGTGAATTTATGGACACACATTTCTAGTGTAGATTTTGTTGTATTAGATTTTGAATTTTCAGATTTTTAAATATTTATTGTTTATTGCCCCTTTTTTGCATGGATTGTCTGAGAATGTCTGACTATTGTAGCCCACTGATTCTGTGGGCAGCTTTGTAAAAGGCAGCCCTTCCTTAGCCTTAAAGGGAGAATGTTCTTTATCTGGCTTTGCCTCTGGAAGTCTCAAAGCAGGGATGGATGAATGGAACCTACACAACGGTAGTTTCTACATTAGGATTGTGTTTCTATGGCTTCCAAACATCAGTTAATATCTATTATAATAAATTGGGCATCAGATTCCTTCTTTTTTCTTGTTAAAGGTGCCACTCTAAACTTTTCCCATAAAAACGTGTGCATTGGCTCCATCTCTATACCCATCACACTGCCTTAATTTCTCCTGATATTCTTATTTCTTTCCATTTTATTTAAAGAAAATATAAAACATGTTTCTATTAGTACATAGGCTTATGTACACACAAATTACTCTATGCCATCCAAGTTTAGTGCTTCTGTGATGGACAGTTAGCCTGGACTTGCAGTAATGTACAATTATTCTGACAATTTCCTGAAATTTTCTAATGTGTTCCTTTACATCTCTAAAAAAAAAAATTCTTTTTTCTTGAACATGTAGTGAATGAAAAGCAAAAGAATAAAATGGAAGGACATGACTGTTTCTAGGTATTGTGGAAGAGAAGGTTTATTGTAGATAAAAGGTAAAAGGGAGAGTATAACCAGGCAGAGACATTTAGGAGATTCATGTAAAGAGAGGAGGGAAGGGAAGGAAGAGGGGAAAGAAGGGAACCAGATGCAGCAGTCAAGAAGGCAGAAGGTACAAAAGGGGCAGGTATCAAAACAGCTGCAATAGAGGGACCAGCTGAGGGAAGGGCAACCCAGTAGAGGGTGGGGTATACCACCCATACCCTGTAACAGGTAAGGACTGAGAGAGATGCTGGGAGAACTTGGCAGCCAGGTCTGCTTTCATATGTTAAATAGGTACCTCAGCCATTTGTCCCAGGGTTTGAGACTTAAAGGACTGTGTAATGAATCATCAATATGGTGTTGCAGGTAAAGGCACTTGCTGTAAAAGTCCTGGTGACCTTAGTTTAATTCTTGGAACCTGTAGTGGAAGGAGAGAAGCAAACCCCAGAAATTTCAATCTGACTTCCACATTGTGCTGTAGGCGCGCGCGCGCGCGCGCGCGCGCGCGCACACACACACACACACACACACACACACAAAACCACCATTACCAACAACAACAGCAACACTATCCACAAAATAAAAACCAACAATAAATAAATAAAGCAATCTTTAAAAAACTCTGGAATAAAGTAATATTTATACCATTTGGGGTTGGTGTCTGATAACAGCATGTGATGTGACAGGTAAGAAACTGTGTTGGCTGGTTTTTGGTTTTACTTTGATTTTTGTTATTTTCTTTGTATTATTTATTTATCCATCTATTTCTTTATTGGCCAATTTGGCATAAGCGAGAGTCATCTGAGAAGAGGGAACCTCAACTGAGAAAGTGCTCCTATCAAATTGGCCTGTACAAAAGCCTACCTGGCATTTTCTTGATTGATGATTGATGTGCGAGGACCCAGCTCACTGGGAACGGTGCCATCCTCAGATGGTGATCCTTGGTTGTATACGGAAGCAGGCAGGGCAAGTAATGGAGTGCAAGCCAGTAAGCAGCATTCCCCCATGGTCTCTGCTTCAGTCCCTGCTTCCATCTTCCTGCCTGGAGTTCCTACCTTGGCTTCCCTCAGCAGTTACCTGGTTTCATGCTGTGGAGCTACTGGTGTCTTACTACCTGTTGACTGGATGTCTCTCGGGATTCCAGAGAAACAGTTCATCATTCTTTAGCTGATGGTTCATTTTCTTTGGCTACAATGAAGCATGCTATCTTTGCAACTTAATTCAGTTTCTTCTCAGCTCTGACTGAACAGAGACCCGTTCTCCAATTTCCACATATGAAAAATAACCTCCTGAACATTGCCTCATCAGGAACGGACCCATCACCTGTGCTTTCTGCTCAGTTACTATTCAACTGAGAAAATGAAAGACTGTGGAGTGAGTATAGAAAATCTCTGGGTCGCCAGGCGGTGGTGGCCCACGCCTTTAATCCCAGCGCTCGGGAGGCAGAGCCAGGCGGATCTCTGTGAGTTCAAGGCCAGCCTGGTCTACCAAGTGAGTTCCAGGAAAGGCGCAAAGCTACACAGAGAAACCCTGTCTCAAAAAAAAAAAAAAGAAAGAAAGAAAGAAAAAAAGAAAAAGAAAAGAAAAGAAAATCTCTGGGTCTAGACATACCACTCTCCATCGATGCTTTGATTGCTGTGCAATACTCCATATATTAGTTTAATCCTTTGGGTACAAGCAGGGCAGCCAGACAATAATCCAGTGTCCTGGGTGCATCGTCATTTATCACACACACTGCTGTCTCAGCATCAAGGCTATGGAAGGGAATGGGGAAGAAGCACCTGACCGCCTGAAATCATTAACTTGTTTTCAGTTTTTGCCTTTCTAAATACGGGAACTCATGAGCCTGGCTATAACAGACCTGAAGTAACCATCTGCTGAAGGAAAATGGGGATTGATGACAAAAGGAAACCATTTAGTACAGTCGGAATGAAGAAAGGAAGGAGATACTCCATTTGCAATATGCAAATAGGGCCATGCAGCAAGAAAACTGCCTTATAAGCTAGGATATGGTCTTGAAAAACAGCCCACTAAACTGTCCTCATTTGTCTCGCTCAGCCTTTTGTATCTTAATAAGGAAGCCTGAAGATTAGTAGCAGCATTTTCTTCCAGTGGAGGGAACATTTCCTAAGTCCATTAAGGTTTGCAAAGAGGTCAGAATCATAAAAGAGGGCGGGACAAAGGAGATGGTGGAAAGAGAGCAGTGTCCTGATCAGTATTTTGTCACCTTGATACAAGCTAGAGTTATCTGGGGAAAAAAAACCTTGATAAAGAATATCAAGAATGCCTACAGGAACAAATGTAGAACTTTTTTTCCCCCTTTATTTTTATTTTTAACTCTGCAATATCAATGTGTGATATTTATATTTTTTATATTTTTAAAAAAATACCTTTTAATTTTCAAATATTGTATGAGTTATTAGTTAAAACAGAATTACACCACTTATCCTTTTCTTTTTCCTCCCTCCAGGCCCTCCAAGATCCTCTCCCACCAACCCCTCACATGTTCCTCCACTCTCAAATTGATAGCCTCTATTTCTTTGATCATTGTTTTTAGATGCATAAATGTGTGTGCAAATGAACATAATTACCAGTTACTGATTATGTTTTTTTGGTGTTTTAAGTATATACGATTTTAGGGATGACCACTTTGGATTGGATAACCAGTAAGGGGCTCAGCCTTGGGAGAGGCATTTTCTTAAATAATGGTTGATGTGGGCAGGCCCAGCCCACGGTAGGCAATTCCACCCCTGGGCAGGTGTTTCTGGCTATATAAGAAAGCCAGCTGAGCAAGTCACGAGGAACAAGCCAGTAAGCAGTGTTCCTTTGTGGTCTTGATTCTGGGTCCTGTTTGAGTTCCTACCTTAGCTTCCCTTAATAATGGTCTCTGGGTTGATAGTTAAAAGATGGAATAACACTCGCCCCACCCCAAGTTGGTTTTGGTCATTGTGTACTATCACATCAATAAAAAGCAAATTAAGACAACTAGGTAGAAAGATACCAAGAAAAGGAGAAAGACGAGGTGACAGTGAACAACAGAACAAAACATCAAATGTTTCTAGATCTTGGAGACTCAGTCATTCAGGCCAAGATGTGATCATTTCAATTCATATGAAACCCTCAGGTTTAACTTTCTTACTTATCTTTGGCTGCTTTATAATATGAAAAAAGTCATTGAACCAGTTAAGCATTTTGGTATGAAGTTTGGAGCATGGACTAGTTTGGACAGGGACAAGGTTGTTTCTGAGAAACAGCTACAGGATAGATCACGAAGTGGAGCCCAAATGAATGCTAGAGACCCTGGTACAAGGTCCACAGAGCACTGGAAATGAAGTTGAGACCATCATTCACTGACTGATCTCACCACAAGTATCTTCTCACATTGTCAGAAAATCCAGAATAGATGCCACCCCATCCAGGTAGTACAGACATCAAGAATAAAAGGACAGGGATACAATAGTACTTCAGAGACTGGCAGGGGGTAGGAACAGGGCAGTGCCTGAGATTGACAACTTCTCCATCTCTCACCCATTACTCAAGATGTGTAGATACCACTTATGATGAAAAGTAAGTAAGAAAATGTGACTGCTGAAACAATCACTTTTTACTGGAGAAACATTATTAGCCATTTGAAAGGATTATATAGGTTATTTAACTAATTTATAAATCAGATTGTAACTTATTCTCCTAATTCATCATGGGTACTGGTTGTTTTTGCTCATGTAAGGCTATAGAAGAATTTGTTTTTAGTCTCCTTATATTAGAACGTCTCCTGTGTTAGGACTAAAATCCTTCCTATTCAATCATTTGCTCTCTGTTCAACATCCTGGATAAAGAAAAGAAATATTTCTTGTCATACTCTACAAGATGTGCTGATGTTCCAGAGTAACCAATTTGCTACATTGATGAGAGAAATTGAACAATAAACAGTCACAGCTGCACCTAACTTTATCAAAGCATGACCTATCTTGTTCCTTTTTCTCCCTCCAGCCTTCCTTGCTCTTGCCCTACCTAATCTTATAGGCCATATATGCTTTCACAGTCATGTATAAAACAATGTTCCCACATCAGTTTGGTTACATCCTTCGTATTCTTCCCATTAGGTTTCAAGCTATTCTGACCACAAGTCCATAAAACAGAGTGGGGGTTGTTTTACAGACTAGACTAAGCTGCTCCAACTCAGCCTTCTTCCTTTGACCTCTTGAGACATAACTGAGACCTCAGATGATTATGTTAGGGTATGGCAATATTGTAGAGAAAGACCTAAAAAGCTGTACTGTGCATGGGATTTTATAGTCACCAAAGACTTTCCATTAATACAATTTTCCCCAAATCACTTTTGTGCTTTTCAATTGGTACATTTGTGGGAGTGGGTCAATCAGCACAAAAAAAAAAAATCACTGAATAAAGATGTCTTAAAAAATTAACTTTGCTTAAAGACTTGAATAAAAATTATTACATTCACATGGATTAATACTTCAGAAGAACTTCAAAGAAATTTCCTGCTAGAAGCAGGAACTTCAGATATAGTCCTGAGTCATCCCATAGCTTCATTAACCACACATGCTGCCTACATGCAAGGCCAAACTTCTTCCTAGTTATAGAGGTGCTAACAGGTTTTCATAAGCACCTGTGAATCCCAAGAGGGATCATATGTGAGGGAGAAGTTGATCCAGGGTAGTAATTACAGCTTCCAATGAGGGATTTCAGAATGTGTTCAAGATGATGTGACATGCAGACTTTGACAGGAACTTTTGGAAGCAAGCAGAGTTCTTGAAGGCTCAGACATGAATTGTCACAATTAAATAAGCTAAGGTGTATCAATTAAGTTTGGAAATAAGTGAGGAAATTGTAGTCATATAAAACATAAATGATGCTGTTGTTTGGGGTAATATATATATATATATATATATATATATATATATATATAGTGTGTGTGTGTGTGTGTGTGTGTGTGTGTGTGTGTTCCACTGCTGGACTGTTTTTTTTTTTAAATTAGAAACCTGAGTACTATTCCAGTCATAACATTTAGACCTTCATTTCAATCCCATAATGGTTAGCTTAAGTAATGTCTAAATATTTCTTGATGCCACAATATCCTATTTTCAGCAACAAACTCTAAATCCTTCTTCACTGTATCCGTTGCTCTGACTCTGAGTTTGTGGAACTACCATGGGCTCCTTTAAGACATGCTGACTGTACTCACACATGAAGTGTGGCTGGCAAAGGAAGGGTGTATGAAACTGTTGCTGCAGAGGGATAATTTAGAACAATTCTATCTCTATATGCTACGTGTGACTGAGCCTGGTATGGGCACTTGTTTCTCATTTAGTAGAATCACCTAGTGATTGCTACAAGGCCAAGAGCTGTCTTTGAAATTACAGTGATTTGCAATTAAGGAAGAGTTGTCTGTTATCAGCACACAGTAACCCAGCTGGCCATAGTTAAGGATGCAAATAATTTCCAAAGACATCTGGTTTCGGGTGTTCCCCCTTGTCCAAAGTGATGTGTTAGATGCTCACAGAGAAAGAATATATAGTACATTTTAGTGACATCTGTTTCAAGTTAGGGTTAATTAAATTCCATTTGTGTCTTTCTCCTCAAGAAAATAAATATCTATTAGAAGATTAGAAGGTGAAACTTCATCTGTTGTAAATGCTTTACGAAGAGGGAAATATTCAATCATGATGAAACTTTATAAAATATATCATTATACAATGATGCAGTCTTGACAACTATCCCTGGTAGCACTATTAAGACAATGAGAAGTTAGCACCACCAAGGGACCATGTTTAGAAATCTCCAGTCATTAATCTTTATTAAGTACAATAATAGTGGTATGGTGTCAGTTCTTCCATTTATATGATTTAAATGAATAAAGGGACACTAAGAAGTAAGTCCTAGAGAAAGGGACTGCTCAGACTTGCCTACATGGCTGGACAGCAAAGTCCACGTTGGACAGAGATATGGATTTTATAATGTTATAGTGACCAGATCATCACATGGCAGTTGACAGTGTCGTATGCAGAGCCCCACAAGGAGTATTCTCCTTACTAACAATCCCTTACTACATGGCTACTGTGCAGTACATGTCAATACTTCACAAGGCAATGTGGCTGAGTTTTGCTGCAGCAGCCTTGGGGACTGTGGACTCTCTAAGCCTTTATGCCATCGAAATTCCAAGTTGTTTCTTTCTGCCTGAAGTTCCTAGTGACGTTGCTGTGAGGATTCAGGGAACAAATCTATATTGCAAATACAATGAAAATAATTTCCTGGTGTGTGAAGTCAAAAAATTTCCCACGAAATGGAAACAAATGTTCTAGTAACAAGAGCCCTCAACCAGTCATTTGGGAGAACGCAAAGGTCTGCGGCAAATGCTGAGAGGTCAGTAGCTACCACTTGTCCTCCTGTCCTGTGGCTGTCCTTCCCTTGTTGTTGAAGTGTGCCTCCTCCCCTCACACAAGATGCTGCCTGTGAAGCTGCTGCTCATCTCCAGACAACACTGGGTAACCTGACCTTCGCTCTGGAACAATTGAGATGACTGCAAGAACTGCAGCCGAGCGGGCTCTGCAGTCTTAACTTAGAGCAACTAACTCATGCCAGGATGGCTATGTTACAAGGAGACCGACCGTAATGGAGACGGCACTAGCTAAGGCATATTTTAGCTGCTTTGAGTTGGTGGTCTGATTAATTTAGTCTTTATAGACATTCACTGTGAGAAATACTAGAAAATAATAGCGCATTTCAGTGAAATGCCATTTATAAAGTCAGGTTACAGAGTAGATTCTTCTTCGTTTATTATTTAAAAGCATAGTCATTAAAGAACCCCTAACATGGCACGTTACAGGGCATTGTGGTGCTAAACCGGAGAGATGCTGGGTTAGAACTGCTTGTAAGGGTGTTATGGAGAAAGATAAATCATGAACCAGAAAACTGACTAAGTATTCTACAATACTCCTTGAATTTTTGGTTTCCCCCAAAGGCCAATGATGTTTTTGCTGATTCTCGTGGCAGCATTCTCCTGCAACCTGCTGATGTGACTATGAAATGCATGTTCTGAACACACATACCCAATTAGAGGCTGAACATTGTATAAAGTTTCCCTAAACAAATAGATAGTAGATATACAGGATAACAATATAAACTCCTAATAAGTTCAGCTTATGACTATATACTCATAAATCTCAAAACAATTCCCAAAATAATAGAACAACAGATTTTTTAAATTATAGTTTCTTTTAGTATAATATGTTTTCTTCTAAATTAGGAATCTGTACCTTGAGTAAGGAATACTAAAGAAAGTGGGTCTTTTGATATCACAGTTCCACTCTCTGTGAAACAACCAGTTTCCAGGACTGGTAGTACACTTGCTAGGACCCTGTCTACTACAGCTGTCCATGCTTCTGCTCTTCAAAGTCACTTAAAACAGAAGACAATAGATTACTCACACACCTAAAGGGATGTTTAACCATCGATCCAGGAGTTAGCCTGTCTACCTCAGGCTGTCTCATCCACCTAGTAAATTGTCCACAGCTTCTCCAAGTATTCATTCCTATCACCCCACAGTCTCCAAAGACTCCCATAGGCAATGTGTTTACATTGTGTCTCAGTAAGTAATGATTTCCTAGACTCCTAAACAAACTTACTTTTGTATTTCACCAACTACAATTATATCATGTACCCATTTTCACTTATATATTTATTTATTTATATATAAATAAGGAATCATCTTGAACTAATATCCACTAGTTAATGAGAGAAATGCTAGACGCTCCTAAAGCACATGGCTTCTCAGTAGTTCAACGCAATCATCGTTTTATGCACATATAGCAGGGGCAGAGGTTGGAAGGAGTCATAACTATCTAAATGTTAGAACTAAATTTTTCAGGTAAAAGTTTAGAAAATAAAATAATAATTGAAAAAAGGAATATAAGCTTGAAGTGCTTTTAGAGAAAATAAATGAAAATACTTTGTCAGTAACGACAAAATGTTGGAGTATATAAATTAGTTTTAGAGAATGCTGGAATCACTAAAAAGAAAAGGGTGAACTATTCCATAAACAACAAATTTGAGGAGTTGAAGTAATAGATTATAATAATTTTGTCAACATTCTTCTGGCTCTACCCAACTATCACCAGGATGATGTAATGGGTTTCACAGATGAAAGTTTTCTCTGGCAGATAACTATTTTTAGGTTGATTTCCCAAGCATAGGGTTCTGTTAGGAGCTAATGTTGATTGTACAGGAGAGAAATACACAAATTCTAGATTGACTTTGTTTATAGAAAACTTTTTTACAAGATACCACATAATACTCATAAAACGAGATGCTTATTTCTCTAGATGTGTTGATAGTCTGCTCACAGAGTTTTATAAATTCAAAATCTAAATTTGAAAATTCTTCCTAATTCCTTTCATTAAATCAGATGTTATCTATGATATGAAAACAGCTAGTGTAATGAGTGCAATGATGCTTCTTCATGCATCATGTAAAGCCTGTTATAACTGAGTATTTCCTTTGCAACATTAGAACAACAACAACAAAAAAGATACTTCAGAGAGCAGCCCACTGCAAAGCAAGGCTATGACGCACTTCAAGCCCCATGCTTCCCAAATCTTCATTCACTGGCCCCTCAAGTCATACATAATTATTCCCGAAAAGTGAACATTCTGCTTTCCAGCCCTCTCTTCCCCAGTGCACACATGTGCCTCCAATCCTGAACTTGATATTAATTTATCAGCTCAGATTGCCTTTCATGGGCCTAAGCTGCTATTCATAACTAGGTAATGTGTAAAAACAATGCCCACATTCATTTCATTGCTCTTTTAGTGAGCATTGACTATCTCCCAGTAACTATAAGGATATTATACATGGCTTTTCCTTCATAGATGCCAAAAATCATCTATTTACCCCAGATAGAGAGAGTACCAACAGATCAATAAAATGATTCTGTTCAAGTCTAGCTTCATGACCCAATTAGTTCATGGCAGTTTTACACAGCAGAATGGGTGACTCACTTAAAGTTATATGGCACGTGACTTATAAGTAGCTACACAATTCAGAAGTCCTGGCCCAATATTTTTTCATCTCTTACTGAGTAGTGCTTCATATTTGGTGGGGAGAGGCCTCACAAATGTCTCATGAGCTTCATGGACCTTATGAGTGAGCCTCCCCATTCCATCAATGAAGGCCAATCCCCTAAGGATCTCCCAGAAGTCATCATACCAACTCTTCAAGACACTTATCTTGATGGCCAACCTTGAGGAAACAGCTACATTACAGATAACAGGACAGGTGAATACCTATAAACACGAGGTAATTCCTAGAGAGAATGAGGTAAAATGGTAAAGCAAGCAAACAAAAAGATTGAGTCAGTAAAAGGAAAGAAGATAAGAGGTCCTACAAAGGTTGTAGGTACAGAGGAGGAATTCTCTGTGAGCCAGTTCAGAAAAAGCAACTGAGGGACATTTGTTTATAAATAATTTAAAAACTTTATCTTACAACTACAACATGTATGTGCTGTGTTAGCAAGTGGATAACTCCATAGTTCCAAATAGTCCCCCAGTAGACTTAATACTGATTCATTTAGTCTTACTTGGCTCTCTATCACTCTAGGTGGGGGTGTGAACCAGGAAGAGCAGGGTCTAAAAGTGAGGCAGACTAAAGTCTCATGCAACAGCCAACTTTATTCAGAGCTTCAGATATTTTATATTCTGAGGATTAAAATGAGTGACCTAAGAAACATATACAATCACAAGAATAAAACACATGTGGCAAAAACATGTTTTTCCATAGAGGCATATGAATAGCCACTGAAGTAAACTCACTCCTATCTGCTACACTGAGGAGGAGCATGAAAACACATTCCAAGAACAATTCTATGTTATGGAGGAACTGAGGTCACAAGACTCACATCTTGTTTTCTTGGAGTTTTCTCACAAGTACTCAGAATTCTCCTTGCATGACTCCATTCTTGGACTGTGTTCCAACACTTGGGTGCATATGTTTAAATTTCACCATCTCTTAGAGCAATATTTTAGCCACTAATTTTATAGTCTGTTTGTAGCCCCTCCAAAATCCAATAAAGTATTAAGCCATTATTGTAACATTTGTTGAACATGGAGAGGGAGCCAGAGCCCAAGCATAGCACATGGTTACCATGGTCCATACAACTGACTTGGAATCAGTACACTGTATCCTAGACAATGAATTGAAAGGCTTGGTGTTTAATGACTTCCCCTTCGGGCAACTTTCACTCTCAGTACTGTAAATAACTCTCCAACTTCTCTAAAGATTCTTTCATCTGCCAACTATGTTAAGGAGTACCTAATCCACAGACAGGTAGAGACGACCACACCTGTCATTGTTAGGCTTGGTGTGAGAACGTTGATCTGTTGGTTATAGCTGGGTAGACCAGCGGAATTAGCTAAAACCCTTTTAAGTTTTCAAAGGAGTTTCTCAACACTGAGAAGAACAGCTGAGTCAGCAACTCAGTGTTTACCCTAGATCCTCACAAATGATTCACAGAACCATCCTCTCTGGACTGAGAGGTAAACTAGTCCTTATAGCTCCCCCAATTTCCAACATGTCATCTACAGATTTAGTTTAAACATTCATTGCTAAACACACAGGTAACATGATTAATCCTTCCTATGGCAGGTCATTATTGCTCCTCTGTTTTCTTTAGCTCTCCATAGTTGTTTCAGTGGGATCCTGAATAAAATGCTTTTTCCACCTTAATAACCCCACCCAGTTTTATTGTATACAGTAGGTGACAAAATTTCAAAGGAGGAAAAGACATGAATGGTCTAGTAAAGAGTGTCAAAGCTGTCTTACTCCTTTCTCAGCAGTGTTGGGAATATAGAGTCAAAGGCTGATATTCATGAAAGCATATGAGATTTTTCTAAAAAATATCACAAATAGCAAAGTCAGTGTAGAATTTGATGTAATTCACTGTATTATTTAAGAAATAGTGCTTTAACTGAAACTCATATAACATACCTGGAGTGAGACACCAAGGGGAAAAATGTTTTCTAGAAGTATTCCAATTTGACCGATTTGGCTCTTGAATCATTCACTCATTGTACAATGTGATATTCACTCAAATTATGTCAACATAATTTGTGGGCTCAGTACAAGATGAAAAATAGAAGACTCTTTATTCAAAAGTATTAAGGAAGTCAAGAGAACATTGCTGAATTCATTTTATGAGGCTACAGTCACCCTGATACCCAAACCATATGAAGATTCAACAAAGAGAATTACAGACCAATTTCCTTTTTGAACATAAATACAAAAATACTCCCAAACTGAATCCAAGAACACATCAAAAACATCATCCACCATGACCAAGTAAAATTCATCCCAGAGATTCAGAGATAGTTAAACATATGAAAATCAATCAATGTAATTTACCATAGAAACAAACTGAAAGAGAACAAGAAACACATGATCATCTCAATAGATGCTGAAGAAGCCTTTGACAAAATGCAACACCCCTTTTTGATAAAAGTCTTGGATATAGTAGGGATGCAAGGTACATACCTCAACATAATAAAGGCAATGCACAGCAAGCCTATAGCCAATATCAAATTAAGTGGAGAGAAACTTGAAGCAATTCCACTAAAATCAGGAGCAATACAAAGCTGTCCACATCCATTCAATATAGTACTTGGAGTTCTAGCTACAGTAATAAGACAACTGAAGGAGATCAGGTGATACAAATTGGAAAGGAAGAAGTCAAAGTATCATTATTTGCCAATAATATGATAGTATATGTAAGTGACTCCAAAAATTCTATTAGGGAACTCCTATATAAGATAAACACCTTCAGTGCAATGGCTGGATACAAGATTAACTCAAAAAAGCCCTCCTATGTACATGAGACAAATGGACTGAGAAAGAAATCAGGGAAACACCACCTTTCCCAATAGCCACAAATAATATAAAATATCTTGGGGTGACTCTAACCAAGTAAGTAAAACGCTTGTATGATAAAATTTTCAAGTCTTAGCAGGAAGTGGTGGTGCACACCTTTAATCCCAGTACTGGGGAGGCAGAGGCAGACAGATCTCTGTGAGTTGAAGCCAGCCTGTACTACAGAGTGAATTCCAAGACAGTCAAAGCTACACAGAGAAACCTAGTCTTGGAAAGAACCAAAAAAAAAATTTGAAGAAGATATCAGAAGATGGAAGATATTCATGGATCAATGGAATCAAGATAGTAAAAATGGCCATTTTATCAAAATCAATCTATAGATTCAATGCAATCCCAATAAAAATGCCAACACCAAACTTTACAGAACTTAAAAGGACAATACTCAAATTCAAACAAACAAACAAAAGCAGGATAGCTAAAATGATCCTGTATAATAAAAGAAATTCTGAAGGTATAACCATCCCTGATTTCAAGCTGTATCTTAGAGCTATAGTAATAAAAACTGCATGGTATTCACATAAAAACAAATAGGTTGACCAATGGAATCTACTCGAAGACTCAGACATAAATTCACACACCTATGGACACCTGACTTTTGACAAAGTAGCAAAAATTATACAATGGAAAAAAGAAAGCCTCTTCAACAATAGTGCTTGGTTTAACTGGATGTCAGCATTTAGAAGAATGAAAATAGATCTATATTTATCACCCTACAAAATCTCAAGTCGAAGTGCATCAAAGACCTAAACATAAAACCAGGTTCACTGAACTGGATGGAAGAAAAAGTAGGAATAGCCTTGAACATATTGGCACAAGAAACAACATCCTGAACAGAACACCAATAAAGCAGCCACTAAGATTAACAATTAAAAAATGGGACCTCATGAAACTGAAAAGCTTCTGTAAGGTAAAGGACACCATAAATAGGACAAAATGGCAGCTTACAGAACGGGAAAATATTTTCATCTACTACACATTTGATAGAGGTTTAATATCCAAAATATATAAAGAACTCAAGAAATTAGACATCCACAAACCAAATATTCCAATTTAAAATGGGATATAGATCTAAAGAAAGATTTTCAATAGAAGAATCTCAAATGGCTGAGAAATACTTACAGAAATGTTCAACATCCTTAGACATTTGAGAAATGCAGATCAAACCTACTTTGAGATTCCATCTTACACCTGTCAGAATTGCTAAGATCAAGAAGTGACAGTTCATGCCAGTGAGAATGTGGAGCAAGAAGAACACTCCTCCATCACTGGGGGTAGTAAAAAATTGTACAGTCACTATGGAAATCAATATGGTTGTTCCTCTGAAACTGGTAATCAATCTACTTCAAAACCCAGTTATACAACTCTTGGAAATATACCCAAAGGATACCCTATCCTACTACAAAGACATTGCTGTATCTTTACATATAATAGCATGAAACTGGAAACAATGTCCCTCGACCAAAAGACAGAAGAAAATATGGGTAAAGAAAATGTGGTACATTTACACAATGGACTGTTACTCAGCTGTTTAAAAAAAAAACTGACTTCATTGCAGGCAAGTGTATGGAACCAGAAAAAAAAAATCCTTAGTGAGTTAACCCAGACCCAGAAAGACAAACATGGTATGTACTCACTTATAAGTGGATATTGGCTATTAAGTAAAAGATAATCAGGCTATAATCCACAGACCCAAAAAGTAACAAGAGGAACACATGGATCTCCCTGGAAAGAGGAAATAGAACAGATTTTGCAGGTCAACTGTGGGAGAGTGGGAATGGGAACAGGAGAGATCAAGAGATAGGGAGTATGGAGGGAGAGAGTGTGGGGTGCGATGACTGGAGTTGGAGAGCATTTGGGGGTCAAGTGGAAACCTAATACAGTAGAGACTACCAGGATTTTATGAAGGTGGACCTAGTAAGGACTCCTAGTGAGGGATGGGGAGTACGGAGCCTGAACGAATCTTCTGTTACCTGGCAGCTTCCACCAGTGGGACTGGGACACCTACTCAGCCACAAAACCTTTAACCTACAATCTGTCCTGCCTGAAAGATGTTCTGGGGCAATGGCGGCATAGAATTTTTAGGAGTGGTCAACGAATGACTGGTCTAATTTGAGGAACACATCATGAGAGGGAGTCCATGCCCCACATCACCTGGATGACCAGGAACTAGAGGCTGGATACCCCAGAGACGTGGAATAGAAAAGGAAAAAATCAACACAATGATTCCTAAAGCTATTCTATTATATTCTTAGATCAGTGCCTAACCAAACTGTCAATCTGAGAGGCTTTCTCCAGCAACTGATGGGAGCAGATGCAGAAACCCACAAGCAAACATTAGTGGAGAGAGTCCAAATTGAAGATCTCCTTCAAGTCCCTCTCCTTGTAGCTCAGGGAATCCTGTGCAAGAGGGAGAGGAGAATTGTAGAAGCCAGAGATGTCAAAGATACCAGGAGAATAGGGACCACAGAATCAACTAAACAGGGATCATAGTGGCCCACAGAGGCTGTAGTGGCAATCACAGAGCTTGCATGGGTCTGTCCTAAGTTCTCCACTTATATGGCATATATGGTATGGTTGTTTTGTGTTTTTATGGGACTCCTAATAGTGGGAATGGGGATGTCTCTGACTATTTGCCTACTCTTGGGAACCTTTTCCTCCTACTAGGTTGCCTTGCCCAGCCCTGATATGAAGGTTTGTGCCTAGTCTTATGTGGTGATATTTTGTGTCCCCCAACATATTCTACATTCTAATAAAACTTATCTGAGGATCAGAGGAAAAAGCCAGCCACTATATTAAAAATAGAAGTCAGACAATGATAGCACATGCCTTTAATCCTAGCATTCGGAGGCAAAGACTCATCCATATCAGACGTGGTGGCACATGCCTTAAATTCCAACACTAGTTAACCATAAAGGTCTGGAGGTCTGTACAGACAGACAGAAAGTGATGTAGTTGGGTGGAGAGAGGAAATGAGATGGCAAAACAGAAAGGCATATAGACCTGGGTATACAGGAAGTAGGTCTCTTTGGAGACCAAGGTGTTGGTGAGGTGAGGTTGTCTGTGGCTTGTTCTATTTCTCTGATTTCTAAGTTTTTCACACCAATATCTGGCTCTGAGTTTTTATTAATAAGGCCATTTAGCAATTCGTCTTACAGTCTTATTGCATCTTGTTATGCCACGTTTTGTTCCTATCCCTGGGAGACCTGCTATTTTCTGAAGGGAAATGAGTGGATCTGGGGGAGAGGGGAGGTGGGAAGGGGGACTAGAAGGAGGGGAGGGAGGGAAACTTGCCATTGGAATGTATTGTAAGAGAAAAGAAAACAAGAAAAAAAAGGAAGGAAGGAAATAAACTCAAGAAACATAGCAACAATTTATGAGAGCATTCCATTGATTACAAAGCACTTGTGATTTGCTAGGTAAGTCCTACACTCAAGAGCACAGTTCTTATTTTTCCTGCTTGTCACACAAGGCATAAAAATATGAAAAAAAAATCTGCTTTCAAGCAGTTTCCAATCTAATGTGGAATTATCATGTTTAAAATCTGTAAGCCATGGCTTACTAATTAAATGTAGAAAATTGAACACTTGGGTCACAGAAGGAATAAAGGAATAAACTTATTTTTCATGTCTGGAAAGGGCAATAAAGGCAGACACCCCAAGGAAAATTCTCTCCCCAGAGCAGTGACCACGTTATTGTTTCTATGAAGCTTTTTGTTGCTTTTTAAACTACTATTCTTTCAGACAGAGCCACATGGACTTTGATTCACACTGACTGTACTTCAGGTCATGGTCTGTCTAATCAAGGCATCCCTAAATTTAATTAAGATCTACTCACATTGTTCTCGTGGCTCTCCAGATCTTGCCTTCCATATGTTTATCATAAATTTTTAATTTTGTACTTAATTTGATGATTTTGTGTTTATTTATAACTGGGTACATGTAGGGTCCTTTCTCCATTGCTGTTACTTGGCATGTATCTGCACACTGAGCTTTGGGTGAGAGCGAAAAATGTGTTTGACAAGTAGATATGAAATAAATACCTATTCAATAATAAGTTTTAAAAAACCTGATAGAGGTAAGTAATGGGGAACAAGAGGCTGAAAGGGAGAAAGATGGAAATGAAAAGTTGAATGAGCCTGAAAACTGTAACTGGAAGGTGGGAAAGTCTATATTGGCAGAGTTATGACTCAACCAGGAAATAGAAGGAATTCACGCCATGGAAAGAGCATGGAGCCACCACAGTTGGGAAAGCTCAAGTGACCAGCTGTAGCAAGCAGGCAACCATGGAGGTTATTCTGGATACCTTTTCTTTCTCCATGATAACTTCTCTTAAAGCAGAGGTAAGAATGAATAGAATTGTATGTTAGAGGAGGCAGTTGACTAAAGCAGTCTTGTAGTGGCACAGATGAAAAGGAGACAAACAGTGAGAGAGAGCAGTAACTAACAGAAGGATTGGATTCAACCACCACACTTCCAGTCCTGAGTAGCATGTTTAGAATTAATCTCCTCCCACCCAGTTTGTTGTTTAATTAGTAGAGAACCTAGTAAACCACTGTGCATTTTTCTAAAGCTGGAGCCTAAATTGAGAAGCACTTATGAGCTCTGAGTGTACTGACCACCTTGGTTTCATTCTTCCTCACAGGAGATTGAGGCATCCTTCGGTTAGCTTATACTTTTAGAGTAAGTTTCCAAATGGATTGTGAAAAGGGTCCAAACCACTGGAAATGTTTAAGGAAAAGAAAATCCCTCTCCATAAAAATGTTGGGACTAACAAAAATTATATAAAAAAAATGTATTTTTAATTCTGGGAAAGGGCTTTTTAAGGTTAGATATGCCAAACAAAAAATATGTGAGAGCATTCTACCAGCTATTACAAATCAATGGATTGACTAGCCCCCAGGTTAGTGTGAGGCAAAAGGGCATCCATTTCTATGACAAGAAGGAAGAATGCTAGATTAGTGCAGGAAAGAATTATTTCTGTGTACTCTCTAATTGACAAATGATACATTGCAACTTTATATAGCATGTAAGTTGGATGATGGTAATGGGATTGCTTGGTGTTTAGTAGTTATTATTGTTTTAAAATGTTATTAACATGCTTTAAGATTAAACGGCTTCTTTGCTGAGACTATCACCCAGATGTCTTTTCTAATATTATTTTTTGTTGCTATTCATTCTGTAAACTTCCACCAGGTAATCTGTGAAAATGAAGTTAAGCCTCCTCCAGATCCTATATAGATTTGAAGAGTGCCTTTCAAACTACACAAATCTTTAACTAAGGTTCAGTAGTAACAGACAGACTACAACATATCCAGTGCTGTGCTGAGTGTGAGTGATAACATAAAAACATGATACTACACTGAAAATAATCTTTAGTGTTCTGCTTTCTACACCAGTTATGGTCCAGACAATACTGAATGTGTGGCCCTGGTATGTAAAGCAGTAGTTGTATTAAAATACTTTGTTTCTTACAACAAGCAGATTATAGAATCTATTCCTAACATTTAAATGAATGAAATACATGCCACTAACAATGTAAACAATACTCATTGATATTTCTCATATCCCCAGAAAGTACATATATGTACACACACACACACACACACACACACACACACACACACACACACACACGCCTTTCTACAGTCTATTGAGGAGAAAATTGAAGAGAAATGTCCTTGGAGAAATAGCTTCTCCACGTCTGTATGGTAATCCAATTGCTCCCAACCATTATTGTATTTAACTTCTGTAACTCATATTTTTAAATTATTTTGCAAACTGCTGCTAAGCTGATGCCAATTTTTCTGATAAATGAATCTAGGCAAATAAACTATATAGTATGATTGACCTTGGGGAAAATAGACACATTTAGATAAATTAGAAAATCCACTGGAGGGGCTGCTCACATTGTGTGAGAAGAAACACTCAACAAATTCTCCAAAGCATTGTCAATGGCAACAAGAAGCTTGAGACAAATTGGCAGTTTAGTTTCCAAGTGCTGGATCACCAAATCCACAGTATAACTACTGCTTCCCATGCCCAGCAGAAGCTGTAACTCCCATTAGCAGAGAGAACAGCTTCTCTGACTTGGAAAACAAAGTTTGTGGAAGAGACACTGTACCAAGTGCAAAAAATCAACATGTATAAATATAAACCCAAACCAGCTTAGCTCTTCGTTTTCCTTTGCTTAACAAGTGTTCCTCTGTCTGTGCCACACTAGTAAGTGAAGCAGGTCAGGTGTATGTTGGTACTCTATGAGGAGGAAGACACAGGCTCCCAAACCAAGGAGCTGCTAACATCTTCTATGTTTGTGAAAGGCAGGTGCATCTATGAACTGTTGAAATCCTGGACATTTTAATCATTTCATTTGGAGGTTTTCCTGTTTGTTTTGACCGAAGTTTGATTTTAATATTGGAGTTTATAAAGTGAATCACAGCTTCTTAACACCAAGAAGATATTAAATTGTCAATGTTTTAAAAGAATTCAAGGTGAAGCACTCTTCTCTCCTCCCCAGAAGTCTTAAGGACATGATTTAAGAAAGCTATATGGAGCCAGGTGGTGGTGTCATACACCTTTAGCCCCAGTACTCAGGAGGCAGAGGCAGGTGTATCTCTGGGAATTCAAGGCTAGCCTTGTCTACAGAGTGACTTCCAGAACAGCCAGGACTACACACAGAAAACCTGTCTCAAAAAAAGGGGAAGTGGAGGAGGGTAGAGAGAAAGAAAGAAGGAAAAGAAGGAAGGAAGGAAGGAAGGAAGGAAGGAAGGAAGGAAGGAAGGAAGGAAGGAAGGAAGGAAGGAAGGAAGGGAGGAAGCCATGCAGACCTGCTTCACATGTCACATTCTAAGACTGCTGAATAAATGAACTAATTTAACACTATACAGAATAGCTAAGTTGCCTTGGAGAGAGTAGCTATAATGATAGTTTCATATGGAACAGAAGAACAGATGCTGAGTCTCGGTGAGTTGGTTTACTGCTAATGTCAAAACTTGTTAGCATTGACTAGGTGTAACTGTTTAACCTACAGATGCCCCAGCTTTGGCAAACATTCTATAAAACACATATTACTGCACCCTTTAGCAAGGTCTCTGATTCGGTAACATGGCGTTAAGGCCCAGGAATTTCTAATTAGTATGGAAGTGGTGCCAACATTTCCAAAGGCACAATGGAATGCAGGTGAGTGGTGTCAATATGAGACAAGGCTATATCAGAAGGTGGCAGAATCTAGAGGGGAAACAGAATGCCTTACATGAAGTATTAGATGGATGGATGGATAGATAGATAGATAGATAGATAGATGTATGTTGATAAGAAAAAAGAATGATAAACGTAACTCTAGACAATATTAACCAGCATGAATCCCAATTGCCCCTCTGCTTCCCAAGCTTCCAAAACTGAATCCTTTCATATACAATTAAGGTTCTCTATGCTCTAAGTACAAATCCCATATAGTAAAAACCTGAGAGTCATGGAGATGTTGAGTTGTGCAATGGGGGGAAAAAAATCTCAAGAAGTAAAAACAAAGAGACAAAGAACAGGTGGAGAAAAGAAGGAGGGATCTTTAAAGTACCTTCCCGCCCCTAAGAATCTAAGTGCCAACTGCCACCTACAATGGGATGTTGGCGCCACTGATAGAAATCCTTGGGAGAAGACGCTGAGCCCAAGACTGCAATCACAGAAAAGGGAAGCAGTATTTGTTGCAGGCACACTGTGGTGTGTTCGATTCTGGTGATGCTTTGAATTGTTCCTCGTTTGTCCTCTCTGTTGCTCTGCAAGATGGCATCGTGAAAGCCATGATGAGATTCAGAAGTATTAGCTGTATCCATTGTGACAATCCAGCAAGTGTCGAGGTTAGGAGTTGAGGAGGCCACTCTTACTCCAATGCCCATTCACTTTTGTTATATATGTGGGTTTTCTTCTGCTCAAAAACTGAGAACAATAAAAACCATGTCCAAATTAATCCTCTCCCTAGTTCTACTGTCTAAAAAAAAAAAAATCTTGTATTTGCCTTTTCTTAACAGTGAATACTATAGCCATTACCATGCTAAAAATCTAAAAGTCAAACTGTACCTTGTGTTATTTCCTCAGAATTCTCTAGAGAAAGTAGAGAAACATGGAAAGTGTAAGCTCTGGGGGCCAGCTGGTCTGATTTACATTGGTTGTTATCACTTCAGGTCATTCTGTGTTTGCAGCTAACACACCACCGTGAGGGAAATCATATCCAAGTGACTGATAAACGATCCTGTACAACACAACTGGTAAGGATACAAGTAAAAAATCAAGTATAATTCCTGCCGTATTACACATTTTACAGAGGTAGCATTTCCTTCTCTCTTTTAATGGTAACAAGAGCAAGACTACTCAGGAAATATTTTGTACTTGTTAGTCACGCCCCTTTGTTTCTCAGCTTTCCCTTATCTTAACCTCTGTACTCTGGTTTCCTGTTCTGCTGGTCTCTGTTTTGTAACTCTTCTAATCTTCGACTGTGGTGGGAAATGTCTTTTGTATCATTATCGCCTCATATAATACTTGCTAGCCATATCCTAGAGAAAACAAGCTATTGGCAAGCTAAGTTCCATGTTTCTGAAACCATACAGGCTTCATCACACTCTAATTTACATTTCCAACAGTCGTGTTTTTATGAAATTAGTTTTAATATTTATAATTATTTACACAGATATGCTAATTATAAAAAAACATGAAAAATATAGATACTTATTTAGAAAAGAAAAATAAACCTTCAAAATCCTATAAGCCATGTGTATATACGTGAATTGTGTGCCTAAAATTGTTTTCCAAATGTTCCTTTCACTTCACATCATATGATACACTTTTTCCTTTGACATTAAGAAATAACAACATAGCATTGAATGGTTGTACAATATTTCATCATACAGTTATGCTTTCTTCTTTTATGTGTTTATAATACCCCTAGGGAAAGAACCACATACATCTATTTCAGTTCCCATTGCTAGCAAAACAAGGCTAATGAGAAAAGACCTGGTTGCAAAGCAGATGCCTCTCAACAACCACTTACCTGGACACTGGGGAAATGCACAGCTACTGTATAGCTGAGGCTTTATAGCAGGGGGATTGCTTAAAGTGGCAAAAATGCAATCTCGTGTCTTGACTTAGGGACAGGTTTTCAATTACAAGCTGTTGATTGCTACTATAAAAATATCCAGTGATATGCCATTTAGTTTTTATAGGGGTAGCAATCATTTTTTGTCTCTCTCTCTTTTTAGAGTGTTTTTGCCTAAGTGGATGCATGTGAATCATATGTATGTGGTGCACATGGAAGTCAGAAGAAGGCATAAGATCCCCTGAAACTGGTATACCATGTGGGCACTGGCAACCAAAACCAGGTCCTTGGAGAGAGCAACATGTGCTCTTAACCACTGATCCATCTCTTCAACACAGCAATCATGTTCTATAAATATTTTTGACACAATTAAAGAATAAAATAAACTTTTCTATTTTCATATTTTTATGATGGAGTATTTTCAGGAGGAAAATAGTGAGTTTCTGATCTAAAATGAAATACACATAGCTAAACTGATAGAAGTTTGTTTTGCCATTGAAAGTGGGAAGTAAATGTGCTCAAATGTATTTTATTGCTTCGGGATCAAATTGTTCTCTCAAGTCTCCACTCACGGCTACAGTGTGAATGCAATCAGTATTTGCTTTCTACAATCCTCATTCTTAATCTGAAAGAGAGAGGGAGGGAAAAAAGAAAAAAGCACTCACCATCCTTAAAATCACTTATTTCTGTGCTATAAAGGATTACTTAAATAGCTTCTAAAAAACAAAAACGAAAAACAAAATACATGAAATCTTATGCGATATTGAGGCACCCTGGTTCACTACTTTCTCAGAGATGCTGCTAAATATTAGCTACATTAAAACATCAGAGATTAAATAATTGGATAAGTACCACAATTAATCATTATTGCTGAACATATACTACACATGTAGACACAAATCATGCAATATTTTTAGGGCCTAATTACTTAAAAAACAAACAAAACAGCTATTTCAGTAAGACACAATGAATGGAAACATTCTTTTACATGCTACACTACCACTTAGGGGAGAGTACAATATCTAGATTTCAATAATTTACAATATTAGATTTTAAAGAACCATTCTGATGTTTCTACAACAGTCCACACACAAGTTTACTGTGAGCAATATTTTTTGGAAGGTACAGTGCTATTAGGTACCAGCTATGCCTTTTAATTCTTTTACCTAGATCTGCTTCCTACTCTTTAAATACTTCTAAACAATGCCAATATATTTGATCAAGATAATATATTTGGTTGAGAAAGGTCCCAGAATTTGATAATCCTGTAGATGAGCACACCATTTGTTGACTGTCTCTGTCACCTTCAGATGGGCTGTGGAGGCATGATCACAGCAGGGGCAGACTGACCCCTTTCTGATATCAACATTTATGAGGGGGATGGCTCTGTACTCTCCACGCTTACCTTCAAGATCACTTAGATATCTTCAAGAAAGGCCTGCAAACATCAGAGGCCATGCTGCCCTGCTTTGTTGATAGACTGTCTGGCATTAGTCACAGACATCTTAGAACAGCAACTGTTTTTAATGGCAAGCTACCATGGCCTCTAGAAAAAAATCTTTGCACTTTTCCAAGCAGAGGCATGCTTTCCATGCCACTGTTCATATCTGTCTTTAGAAGAAGCTGAATGTGACTCACTATTTGACAAAGAGAAATGACTTAGATTTTGGCTTCAAAATTATTTAGCATAAATAAAAAGTGTTGATTGCCTATACTTTCATTTTGACACCACACAGACTCAGTTCTTCCTGTCTCTTCAAAACCGTCTAAAGATATCATCTCATTTCAGAACAAAAACACTAGAAATGGGGATCAAGCATGCTTCCCCCCACCCCATTTTCAAATAACTCTGTGGCAAAGAATCAAAATATGTATAGATATGACCTGCAAATTCTCTGTGGTTAAAATATAAGCTGCTTAACACTAACTTGAATGTTCCCTGCCTTACAAATGCCTTCTCTGCAATCCAGGACCTTGAAGAAAGCCATAAAAGGGAAGGAATATAATTTTGTTTGTTGGCACTTACTGAAAAGCTAAAATAGAATAGGAACAGCAATCACTTTTGCCAGCTCCAACCAAAGTTGTGAGACATCCCAGAAGACCGTAAGTTATGGGGGAATGGAGTTTTCCTGCTGTCAGCTATGTTTCAGTGGAGTCAAAGGGGTCATTTCACCAATATCAATCCAAAGCATCAGAGAGCAGTTGTGTAGACAGAAAAATTACTTTACAAAATGTACAGTTGTATACAAGGATATAGAGCATTTTTAATGTAGTTTTAATTTGAAACATTATAGTCATTTTTCATTTCTTGTTAAGAACGAGGATTTTGTGATGTTAGCTTTCAAGTGCAGAAGTGCCAAATTTGTAATAATGCATTTTGTTTTCAGGTTAATGATCCAAAAGGACAATAAATAATTTATAATTCGTTTCAAAAATCTCAAAATCTTTAAGGCAAGTGTAGATGCATGAATGTTAACTAAATCACAACTATATAATAAATGACTGGAATCCCACAGTGTTAATCCTGTTTTTAAATGGGAATCATTGACTCTCTATAGGGCTGTTTAGCTCTTCAAATCACGGTAATTTATGTGTTCAGTTTTCATGCATGCTTTGAAATTCTTAAATTTTGAATTAGGGAAATATATCTGGAATTATAACCTACATAGAGAAAGCTGAGAGGATGCCACCATATCCAAACTCTAAAAATGAATGATGGCTATAAGAACATTTTGTAGTAATACATACTTCAGCTCACCTGAAAAGAACTGTGTGGGCTACTGCATTTGCATCATTACAAAGATGTAGGTTTTCATGTGTAACTATGAGAACTTTGAGAGATTATCTTCATTTCTTTTCAAATTATAATTTTCAACCTACATTATAGCCAAGAGAAAATAACTGGAATACAAATCAAATTATTTCTCTGTTTTAGTTAATAAAAAGAAAGTTAAGCCATTCTAAAATTACTTTACACATCTCTATGAAGAGGAAAGTTTATTAAATTTTATTTAAATATGAAGGCTTTTTGTCAAAATATGCATCTAGCATTATCTTCTTATGGAGAAATTGTTCCCTCGGAGAACAATGTCTATGATTAAGGCCAACATATCTTTAATGTAAAAAGGTGGTTTTTAAAGAACCTGGATCCTCATTTTCTAACTTAACCGGTACCTCTTTTCTTCCTTCACTCATGCCCTCACTCGCGTGTTCAAGTCCACCCTGTATAATATACACCCTATTTCCTGGCTAAATCAGGTCCTTTGCAGACTGTCCAGGCATTGCCCATGGGCAGAGCAATGCAAGTGTTATGGAAATACATCCCAAAGTTACATGTCAATTAAAAATATGCTACATGATGTTGTGGACTGACTGGCTTTTGTGTCTTCCAATACTGAGTGAGCTCTTATTTGCCGAATGGATTCAGGCAATGGTAAGTTTATATGCAATATTATAGGGAAATGAAATTTCTTTTTTATTGTTATTAATTTTTATTTTATTATTTTTTGGATTTTTTTAAATTTTATAATTAATTTAATTTTACATATAAGCCACAGATTCTCCTGTCCTCCCGACTCCCTACTGTCCCCCAATCCACCCCCGATTCCCACCTCCTCCAAGGCATGGACTCCCCTGGGGATTCAGCTCAGTCTGGTAGATTCAGTTGAGACAGGTCCAGTCCCCTCCTCCCTTTACCTAGGCTGAGCAAAGTGTCCCAGCATAGGCCCTAGGTTCCAAAAAGCCAGCTCATGCCCTAAGGACAGGTCCCGGTCCTACTGCCTGGGGGCCTTCTAAATAATTCAAGCTAATCAACTGTCTCACTTATCCAGAGGGCCTGATCCAGTTCCATGGGGGCTCCTCAGCTAGTGGTTCATAGTTCACGAATTTCTACTAGTTTGGCTATTTGTCCCAGTGCTTTTACCAATCATGGTCTCAACATCTCTTGTTCATACAATCCTTCCTCTTTCTCACTGATTGGACTCCTGGAGCTCCACCTGGGGCTTGGCTGTGCATCTCTGCATCTGCTTCCATCAGTCATTGGATGAGAGTTCTATAACAACAGTTAGGGTGTTTGGCCATCCTATCACCAGAGTAGGTCAGTTCGGGCATTCTCTCGACCATTGCTAGTAGTCTATTGTCGAGGTATCTTTGTGGATTTCTGGGAACCTCTCTAGCACTTTGCTTCTTCCTATTCCCATGGGGTCTTCATTTATCATGGTCTCTCTTTCCTTGTTCTCCCTCTCTGTTCTTGATCCAGCTGGGATCTCCTGCTCCCTCAAGCTCTCTTTCCCCCAACGCTTGCCCTTCATTACCCCTGCTTCACATCCAGTTTGCTCATGTAGATCTCATCCATTCCTCTGTCATTGTGTGAACGCTGTGTCTTTCTTAGGGTCCTCTTTACTAGGTAGCCTCCCTGGATTTGTGAGTAGCAGTCTAGTCATCCTTTGCTTTATATCTAGTATCCACCTATGAGTGAGTACATACCATGTTTGTCTTTCTGAGTCTGGGTTACCTCACTCAGGATGATTTTTTCTAGATCCATCCATTTGCCTGCAAACCTCATGATGTCATTGTTTTTCTCTGCTGAGCAGTACTCCATTGTGTATATGTATCATGTTTTATTTATTCATTCTTCAGTTGAAGGGCATTTAGGTTGTTTCCAGGTTCTGGCTATTACATACAATGCTGCTATGAACATAGCTGAGCATGTGCCCTTGTGGTATGATTGAGCATTCCTTGGGTATATGCCCAAGAGTGGTATAGCTGGGTCTTGAGGAAAATTGATTCCCAATTTTCTAAGAAAGCACCATATTGATTTCCAAAGTGGCTGTACAAGCTTGCATTCCCACCAACAGTGGAGGAGAGTTCCCCTTGCTCCACATCCTCTCCAGCATAAGCTGTCCTCAGTGTTTTTGATCTTAGCTATTCTGACAGGTGGTGGATCAAAGACCTCAACATAAATCCATTTACTCTGAACCTGATAGACGAGAAAGTAGGAAGTAGTCTTGAATGCATTGGAACTGGAGATCACTTCCTAAATATAACACCAGTAGCACAGACACTGAGAGAAACAATCAATCAATAGGACCTCTTGAAACTGAGAAGCTTTTGTAGAGCAAAGGATATGGTCAACAAGGCAAAGCAACAGCCTACAGAATGGGAAAAGTTCTTCACCAACTCCACATCTGACAGAGGGCTGATATCCAGAATATATAAAAAACTCAAGAAATTAGACATCAAAATGCCCAACAAACCAATTAAGAAATGGGCTATAGAGCTAAACAGAGAATTCTCAACAGAGGAAGCTCAAATGGCTGAAAGACATTTAAGGAATTGCTCAACATCCCTAATCATCAGGGAAATGCAAATCAAAATGAAATTTCTTTAGAACAAGAGGAGTAAACATGATTCTTTTAAATCCAGGAAGAAAATTCTTTAACCTGTTTTTTTTTTTTCTCCATGATACCAGATTGGCTAACTAAACGTGAATACCAGTAAACTACAGAAAGAGTGCACTGTTGTGGTATAGGATTGGTGATTTCTCATGCATACCCTTTGATGTGCTCGAGAGCTCTGGACTGGGATATTATAATACCTAAAAAGGTATAAACTCTTGTTTGCATTCCGTATTAACATCTTATCACACTAGGAATTCTTTCTCTATCTTACTTGTCAAGGAACTGTTATTCTTTAGATTTAAATCTATTATTTTTCCCAACTTAACTTACTTTTTTGGATCTCTATAATTAAGACTATTCTATTTGTTCTCTCTTGCCAGATTCTCACTTCTCTCTCCTAAGTTTAAGAGTCATGGATTAGAGAAGGAGGAAGGAAGAGGTTTGAGTAAGGACTACTTTCCACCCAAGGAAATTGACGTTATACCCAGCACAAGTGTTCAGGAAATATTCTTTTGCTAACCTAAGCTCAAAAATTTAATTATTTGAAAACATTTTCTCATTTGGATGACAGAAGACACAATCCCAGGCATCCTTCCACACCCCTTCTCATTCTTCTTCTCTCTGTCTCCCTGGACCCACAGCTGTATTAGAAGACAGATGTCAATTGAGATGCAGAAAGGGAAACAGTGAATCTTTTAACGATCTGCCCTTCTTCTATGTGGAATCTGAATTACTGAGTCTTCATGGACTTTGTCTACATTTTCAATAGAAGTCAAAAATCTTAATTTTATATGAAATATTTCAAATTGTAAATGTTAAGTTAAATGATCCAGTTTAAATACAATACAGCCTAGTAATCGTCTTACAACTTCTACCTTGAACTGGGTAAATGCCATGAGGGCAGTATCTGCCGGGACTGTTTCTGCACTCTGTCCTACTGAAGCAAAGGAGTCAACTGCACTGTTTGTAAACTTTTCAAGATAAAGAATTCCGTGAGGGTGCTGATTTAGTTTCTACTCTACCTTTCTGTGCTGATCATTGTATTATGGAACAGTTTATACTTCACTGGATCACTGTGGTACCAAAGTTTGTGCATACAAGTGCAACTAAATTAACAATTTATTATAGTAGATAATGGATCCAATTGTTAAATCTAATTGAATGAAATGTTTGATGTATTTGGTTTACTCTTTGATGTGACTTCAAAACCCCATCACTACAAGGAACACATTAGTAAAAGGAGAGATGCTAGAGGTCAGGTGTTCAATATCCAATGAGTTTCCAAAGTTTAGTTGAAAACCATCAAGTAGGGTTCATCTACAGACATGGGGAAGAGAGGTAAATAAAATTGAAAGAGATGATGAGCAAACGGATAGGATTTGGTGCCAAATGTACACAGACCTATTGGCAAGATGGCAGACCACTAATTTATGAGACACTTAGTTGCCCTTTCAGAAAAGTTTTGAAATTTGAAGAGATAGTTTCAAAAGATGTATATCATCACATTTTGCATCCTAAAGCTCTGCCCTGAAACAGACCTAAAACAATCTATTCTACTTGGTCTAGAAAGTTCTTCAAGATGTGGCTTCAAATTGCCTCTCTAGTCCTTGTCAGTTCTCTGCATGCTCAGCATTCTGCATCGGCCTCAAACACACTAAATGCTTTGCTGTTTCTAAAATGTGCTGGTGAATGCCATGTTGTCTGTCACTGCTGTGCCCACACCCTCATTCTGTCAGCACCGACATTGAAGGTGCTGCCCTCAGGAAGCTGTCCCCAGGCAAGCTAACCGCCACCTTTTCTCTTTATCAAAGTACTTTGTGTTTCTTTCTTTTTCTTTTCTCTTTTCTTTATTTTTTCTTGTTTGTTTGTTTGTTTTGGTTTTTGATTTTTTGAGACAGGGTTTCTCTGTGACTCTGTGTATCCCTGGACCAGGCTGGCCTCAAACTCAGAGATTTGCCTGTCTCTGTCTGTTTCCTTAGTGCTGGGATTAAAGGTGTGAGCCACTACTGCCTGACTTACATTTCATTATTAATAATACTATTATGAGGTTTTTTAAAGTTTCCTAGATACCCTCCAACCCACAATAAAAAGTTAAAAAGAAAAAGTGCTTATTAGAATAAATAGATTACTAAGTTTTGCTGAGGATATGATGTATGCTGTAATGTTTACAAGTGTTTTTCTTTGCTGCTGAAATGAGTCAGAGGACTTTTCCTTTTATAAGAATGTTGAGATTTTCAGGGAGTGGGGAACCCCATGAAAGAGGAGTCAGAAAAAATAAGAGCCAGAGGGAATGGAGGACACCAAGGAAACAAGGCCCTCTAAATCAACATGACCAATGCACATACAAGCAAACTCACAAAAACAGAAACAACATGCACAGGGCCTGCACAGGTCTGCAACAGATGGAGTCCTAGAGCTGGAAGAAGTGGACACATGCCCCCTCCCTAACCCAGAAGCAATTGCCAGTTGATAACCACTTGCAAATGAAAATGTAATTCCCTCCAAGGCAGGCTCCCTGGGAAAGCCAACTCTTCTTGAGGGTAAACTGCACACCCAGCAGTTAGATGGTAAAAAGAACGTGAGCTCAACCTCATCTTTGGAGTGTCCTTGTTTCATAACGTCCTGTCAGGACTCTTCCTGTTTGTTTGCTTGTTTTGATTTTATGATGCTATTTATTATTTTATTTTATTTATATTTTTATATAATACATTATATATATATATATATATATATATATATATATATATATATATATATAATGCCTGAATGGGCAATGAGTAGGTCACTGTCTATATTTGTGTCTTGTTCCTTCTCTTGGGAGCCTTCTTTCTTTGTTTGCTTTGTCCAATACCCATATGTTATTTTTTTTTTATCTTAATATACTTTATTTTATTAAATTTTATTTTATTTTATTATCATCCCATAGATACCTGCTTGTTTTCTAATGAGAGACAGAAAGGAAGTAGATCTGGATGGGGAGGGAGGTAGGGAAGAGCTGAGGGGAGTGGAAGGAGGGGAAACTATAGGGAGAGCAAGGAAAGCAAGATCTTCATAGAGGGAGACATTATGGGGTAAGGGAGAAACCTGGTGCCAGGGAAATTCCCAGGAACCCACAAGGTTGACCCCAGATTAGACTACTACCAATAGTGAAGAGGGTGCCTGAACTGGCCTACCCTGGTAGTCAGATTGGTGAATATCATAGAACCTTCATCCAGTAACTGATGGAAGCAGATCCAGAGATCCACAGCCAAGCACCATGCCGAGGTGAGGGGTGGGGTGGGGCAGGGGTCAAGATCATGAAGGGGAAATCTTCAGAGACAATTGAACCAAGCTCATAGGAACTAATCAACTTTAGACCGACAGCAGTGGAACATTCATGGGACCGGACTAGACCTTCTGCATAGGAGAGACAGTTGTGTAACTGGGTCTGTTTGAGGGGCCCCTGGCAGTGGGATCAGGATCTATCCCTGGTGAATGAGCTGGCTTTCTAGAGCCCATTACTTATGGGCCCATTACCTTGCTCACCCTTGATGCAGGGTGGAGGGGTTTGGTTCTGCCTCGACTGAATGTACCAGGCTTTGCTCTCCTGCCATGGGAGAACTTACCCTTTTGCCGGGGGTGGGGGTGGGGGTGGGGGTGTGGTGAGAGGGGGATCTGTGGTTGGTATGTAAAATGAATTAAAAAAATAAAATAAAAATAAAAAGATATATTATGTGAGAATAAATCAATTTTCAATAAAAGGGAAAAAGAATATTGAAGTTTTAGATATTGTTCAATATTGTACAGGAATGCAAAAAATATTCAAATAAAATAAATTTGCTGAAATTTTTAAAATGTGTTCACCTTTACTCGAATTTTTAGAGGTAAAGTGTTTAGATGATTTCAACATAAAAATTATCTAAAAAGTTATAGTGTTGCTTTAAAACGTTAAAATAAAGTTAAGTTGTAGATTCTTACAAATGGAATGCTTGAATCTAAAAATATTTATTTCAAATGTGGGCATGAGTATTCTGAAAAGATTTGGAAATAATAGTTTTTCTTTTCAAATTTTTAATTATCTCTCTTTTATAAATTAAGCAAATCCTAAGAATTTAGCTTTTTGGAATGGAGCATGGGACATGCTCTGGCTTGTATGAAACTTGTAACATGTACAAATGTCTGTTTGTCATATTCTCTGAAGGGTTAATATATTCCCTGTTCCTAGAATATTGTAAAGCAAAAGACAAGGTCATTGAACCATTAAAACAGAGTTTTAAAATATCTTCCTTTGTTGTGGTGTGATGTCGTTTGTTCATCACACAGTTTTCTCTTGGAATGAAAAACAAAAACATGCTTAAATAGTTACAAGACCATTACTTACTCTTTTCTGCATGTTGGGAAACACACAGATACGTTGTTGCCAATCTACAGAGCCACTAAGGTGTGCCCAGGACCACAGAGAAGGGCAGTGGGACAGAGCTATTCCATTTCCATGCCTGCTAATGGATCTGTTCCTTGTGTCAAGGTAAGTTAAACCCATCACACACATTCTGTTACACAATGAAATACTTCTCCACAGGAAAAGACATTTCTCAGCTAGAATGCTCATGTCTCATTCTGTGATCAATCTTTCCACAGCTCCTCTAGTCCCAGGAGTTCACTCTGCAAGCAGCATCATGAGTCCATACAAATCTGTTTATTCTAAACAGCAATCCCCCTCGACTCTTACCCATCACCCCCTTGCCTCAGTCCTTTCCAAAGTTGACACAGCATACAAAATTATAGGATACAAAACCTAGCAGTTTTGTTTGCTTCTTCTTCTTTTTTTTTTTTTTTTTTTTTTTTTTTTTTTTTTTTTTTTTGGTTTTTCAAGACAGGGTTTCTCTGTGTAGTTTTAGTGCCTGCCCTGGATCTCTTTCTGTAGACCAGGCTGGCCTACACTCATAGAGATCCTCCTGGCTCTCACTCCCAAGTGCTGGGATTAAAGGCATGCACTGCTGCTCAGCTTGTTTGCATTTTTAAGTTGATAATTTGGTGCAGGAATATTTCGAGAACTATTCTGTTTTGATTAGATGAATCACCTTGAAGAAATGGCTAACTATCCCACCCCTCCCCGCATCTTTCCAAGACTGGGATGTTTATTGTGAAAGTTAAATGCCATTTTTATAAGGCACATTCTCAACAAATATTAAATTCTAATTAGATGGCTGGTGGGTTAACTACAGGAATTTTAGACCACAAAAGATGTAAATGGGAAAAGGGAGCGAGTACAGAGGAAACATACAGAGATAGTTACATCACACCAACAAAGCCTTTAGGGCATATTTATGAATGGAGTTCCATGAGCTTTTCCCAGAACACTTAAATAAATACCTGTTAGTCTCTAAATGACACAAGTATGTGTTTATTCAATAAAGTATTTCTCCATTTTGTCATGATAGACTTGGTAAGACATTATAGTCAGATATTATTTATATTGTCTGTTGTACTACAAATCTTTAAAATCCATTTTTCCTTGTCAAATCACATCTAAAGCAATATTTTTTAAGATTTCTCACTCCTGACAGCAGACAAAGGACAATAAAAATAGTGGAAGAAATACCCTATATATATTTCTGTGCTTCCCAGTAGACTCCTCAAGGTAAACCATCAACTGAAGCATGTTTCCATAATGATGAGTTGGGGTTTAAGAAAGACAGAGGGGATAGTCTTGACTGGGAGAATGAAAATACACGTCCAATGTCTATGTCTTTCAGCAGCCTTACATTCCACACTTCAGGAAAATCCTGATGGTGCCTGTCTTTTGGAAAGAGCCAGTGGGAAAGTGAAAGGAAGGTAAGGAGAAACACTTAGGACACACAGAGGCTGGCCATGTTTCTCTTTTTCAGGATTTCAGCTGTGATCCAGCCATGATTTTCTAACTACCTGTTCTCTTATTCTTCAGCTAATTCTCCTGTTGACAGGATCACTTTGTAATAGATATGCCTTGGTCCTAAATCTCTTTCGTTGCACTCAACTGAAACTTGCCACATTCTCTTTTCCTTGAAAACAGTATGTGCTTACTTCCAGAGACCCTCGGTCATCCCTCCCTCCCAGCTTCCCCAACTCAAGTCTGGCTGGATAATGAGATGCACAAACCCTCCCACCTTGTAGAAATGTATGTTGTAAGCTGAGCATATAAACCATTTCCATCTTTTCTCTCTCTCCCTGCTCCTGTCAGCCCTCTTGGTTCCCCTGGGCAATTCCACTTCCATTCGATACATGCATGTATGACTTTTATGCTCAATATAAGAATCTAATGTCCACTAATGACAGAAAACCTGCTTTTTTTTGGTCTTTTTTGAGATTGCCTCAATTCACTTAATATGACCTAACTCATTCTCTATAATTAAAAAATGATGTCTAAAAGAGATTTTCAATTCTGCTTTTGTGGTCACAAGTTGAAGGTTTATCAGTTAGTGTGTGCACAATAACTTAGAATGAATGGGGCCTCCTCTGCTGAAACAGATTTGAAGCTCCTTGGCTCTTCTCGGAGGAGACCTGTGCAGAGAAGATTCTGAAGCTCATTTGCCTCATCCCATCCCATCACATGCCTGCCCTTTCTTGTCTGGCTCAGGAGAGTCTGGGGTGGTGTCAGGGGGCAGGAGAGGAGAACAGAGCTTTCACTGGCATTAATCCCAGCATCCTCTTAACCACAAGTTAGGAAAACTTGCTACTTCTAAACATCTTTCTTCTTTCTTCCCAAAGCAATGTATGCCTTTGTTTGGCTGACTTCATGGTTCTGTCAGTCCTCCAGAGTTCCTGTGTAAAGGCCCTAGATAAGGCCCAGGTGCTCATTCTATCTAACTTCTAGAAACCCTTGTTTCTACCTCAGATACTCTCCAAGTTTACACCCATGTCCATTAGTCAGTGTCTTCTTCACAATTGTCTGTGTCCTTGTGGGTGCCAGTTAAGGATCTAGATTGCATAGATTAGCAAGCCTTAGGAAAGGAAACTTTTTATGGCATTGGGATAATTACATTAAGAAAAAAAAAGCCGCAGAAAGACAAAATACCTAATTTTCTCTCATTTGTGAGTCTTAGATTTTGCATAGATGCATGAAATCATGTATGTACAAGATGTCATGAAAGTAAAAGCAAAACTGTCTAGGGGACACAGGAGGCTGACAGGAGGAGGGAGGATGTTGGGGTATAGGAGTTGTACACAATGTGCATTATATGCTTGCATGAAAAGTGGTCTTATACAACTCAGTGTAATAAAATTAAATTAAAAGCTAAAGTGAAATCTGAACCCAATCACTACTGTTGATCATCAATGTAAAGGGTAAGGTGGTCTGTGTCTGTGGCATCCTTGACATTTGTGATCATTAGACACTCACTTGTACCTCTTCAGTGACCAATATCAATTTCCAGGCTAAGACTAGGGACAATGAAATGGTCAACAGAAGCTATACAAGCTGACATGGCTTGCTCCTTCAAAGAGTTCTCTCCAACTTGTAGCCAATCACCTCTATATACATTTCACTGCTGAACACTAGATCCAGAGAGAACTAAAAAGTGGATTAATTTAGCTATAGTCATCAGTCTTTGTACAAAAAAATGTTATGCTTTCTTAGGAAAGGAAGAGTATTAGATAACAAGAATCCTATATCAATTAAGAAAGAATAAGGTCCATCTTTTTTATTGGCTACTTAGCCCTTTATTCATAACAGAAAGATCTCTTATTTTTCTTTTTTCTTTTCTTTTCTTTTTTTTTTTTTTTTGGTTTTTCGAGACAGGGTTTCTCTGTGTAGCTTTGCGCCTTTCCTGGAACTCACTTGGTAGCCCAGGCTGGCCTCGAACTCACAGAGATCCGCCTGGCTCTGCCTCCTGAGTGCTGGGATTAAAGGTGTGCGCCACCACCGCCCGGATTATTTTTCTTTTACTAAGATCAGGCATAAGGACTAATTTTGTGTCAATTTGGCTAGACCATGGCACTCAAGTACTTGTTCAAATACTAGCATAAATGTCACAATAAAGATACATCTTTTTTTTTAGATATGGTGAACAATTTTGAATAAAACAAATAATCTTCCATAGTGAAGCTGGGCATCATCTAGTCAGCTGAAGGCCTTAAGAGAAAAAGCAGGAATCTCACCTCTAGACACAAATTGTGTCATCTCAAATTTCCTTGGATTTCCATTCTTCTGGGTTGCCTTTCTCCCATAATCAACTCCTTAAAGTAAACCTGTCTCTTTCTGTGCAAAGATATAAAATATTTGAATTTGTAAATCTTTGTATAGATCTATGTAAAGTTTTACCTGTATGTTTATATAATTTCGCATATGTGTTCACAAACTATCGGTTCTTTTTCTCTGGCAAATCTAAATACATCAGATTTGAGTTTGGGGTCCGAGATACAGTGGCTAAATTACTTTGGAAAGGTACCTAGGACTCAGAGTTATATGATCATCTGTTAAGACATTTTTCTATGTGAAGATGTACCTCAGAGGTAGAGCACTTGTCTAGCACTTCAGTCCTTTGCACTGTTACAGAATATATTATCAGACCTTAAGTATGTGTATGGTAGACTAGTGAGTGTGATGGGACAAGGGTTGAGGGAGAACTGGGAACAGTCTTAGATTTTCTCATTATTGTACTCTGACTTCAACTCTCCACCACTTCTATTTTTAAAATTTGAAGGGATGGCCATATTGCTCGGTGAGTGGAAGTGCTTGCAGCATGAGCGTGAGGACCTGAGTTCAGTTCCCCAGCATCCATGTAAAAAGATGATCATGACTCACATAGGCCTGTAACCTCAGCACTGTCAGAGGCAGAAACGAGATTCGGGAACTTGATGAGAAGCCAGCCTAGCTCTAAATTCCTGTCTCAAAGGAACTGGGTAGAAAATAACAGAGCAGGGCAGCCAACACCCCCTCCTCTGGCCTCTATACATATGTGCACAGGCATGTACTCCTGTACACATACATGTTCATGCACCAAACACACACATACTATAATCACATGGACACATACACATATACCACAAATACATACATTACTCACACACATATACAAACACAATGCACATTACATTCACATATATGACTTATATTTATACATATATTAAGCCCACCACACATATACCACACTTATATACATATATACCAGACACAGACACCTACAAAAACTGAGCTTTCACATCATTTATTTTTTGAAATTAATTTTATTTGAAATTTTATTGTAATTCCAATAACAGCAACTTATCTTTGACTTTCATTATAGTTTTGATAATGCAGTGTGGTGACAAAGCTCTTTTTCTAAAATTTTCAGGTGGGGACTTTTGGGATTATGGGTAACATGGTTGGCAAGAGGGTTGTAAATAGGTTCTCTGCAAAATACCCAATTAACCTAAAGTGGCATTGTTCTCAGAAGAATCGCAACTGAGACTTGGTTACTACACAAGGGATTCCATCATGTGTATAGGGAACTGTAGCAAGAGTTCTGAGGAAATGGTGACAGTTGAAGCCAAGCAGGTTGGAGTGTCTTGTGTTAAAAGCATTGCTTAGTTAGGCCTAAGGCTGATCAAGCAATGCTCTACCTTCCATCTAGGTGGGAAATGACCCAGACGTTCTAGTTCTTGGTCTGATGACCTCAGTGATGGGGTCATTTTAGCACCCATGTCTGATCTGATGGTGTGCCGTGGAAGAGCACGTAAGTCTAACACTGGGATGGCACATCCTTTTTACAGCCTGAAACTCATTATGCACAAGAGAGACTCAAAAAAAACTTGTTAAATAAATAAGCCATCTATGACACCACAACATAAAACTGGACTTCAAGGTCAGAGCAGTGTTAAATGCAAGTATATCATGTTATTCTTAATGAGATTTTCTTAGTAGACATAGGTTCATCGCAAATAAGAAGTCATTATCCTTAAGAAGCAAATCCTTGTTCTCCAGCTATGAGGATAGTTCTAGAGAAAAATGTTAAGACTAATATGAGAATCAGAAAATGACATTTTTAACTGTCTTACCACACAGTTTCCTCTTTTTCATTGAGCTATGTGGAAACTGCTCTGTGGGAGTGGGAGAGCATTTTTACTTCAATATGGTGAATGTGATACAAATGGTTTGTTATTTGGGGTGATTCTATCATTGACCCAAATGAGTTCTTTGTGAAATTTGGCTGGGCTGTTTTCTGAATTTCATCGAGCTAATTCTGTAATAGCTTCAGCAGAGCTGCTGTGGACTAAAGGCATATCAAGATACAACTTTAAATTCATATTTAAAGTCTGTAAAAAATATGTGGTGAGAGCTTCATTTGTACCGTGTCTTATTTAATAGGTTCTATTTTCAAATTCTGAATTCAAAATATTTACTCTGTCTGGACATTGGACAAGTTTATTTAAATTTCAACAATTCCATCACCTATATTAAATAAGGATTATGGCAATAATAATAACAGTGTCAGGTTCTGATAGGTTCTGACTTTGAAGATTGTATAAAAAATGTTCATGTCAAATTCTTAGTACCCAACACTCAATGAGAATTTCAGAATTATATAAGTTTTACATTTTAAAACAAAATGATGGCTAGGTTAATAGATAGAAATTGCTTTTCATTTTAAAATATAAGTGAAATCATTTTAAGTGGGTATAATTACAATTATCTCTAATAAGTAGAATTTTGTGTTCCTACATGAAAATCCTGACAGTATTGTAGTTTAAAATATTTCCTTTCTCTGTGGCTTAGGGGAAATGTTCTCATGAAATGAAAAAGTCATACTTCAGATCAACACCACTGAATCAGAGAGCCTATGAAGAATGGAACTCAGTATGAAGAATGAAGAGTACGGAGAGATCAAACTGTGCAAATAGTTCAGAGCAACAGGCATGTGGAACTGAGGCCTCAGCACTGGCATCCATTAATAATTATGGTTACACATCCTCCACCCATCAAGCATTGCTATTATTGAAATCTTGTCTTTATATTAGGACCTGTAGGGTTCTAACAAGGTGATGATGACTGCAGGGGCTGTTTTCAAAGAACCTGATGTTGTAGCTATACTTGTTATTGTAGTTTATAAATTTGAACTCTAAAGTGTCATACATAAGAAAAAAATAACATTATAAAAGGCTGTGCTCAGGAGCAACCAAAGAGAAAGCATAACTCAGTTGCCTCAGAATAAATGTTTGAATAGCTAAATACCATGTGACCAAGGAACTGGTTTCCAGCCAGAGTCATGGGTCTGGAAGCTGGAACTGATGGCAGGGAGACAGCCAACCACAGGAAGGTGAAAACAGGTCCAGCTTTCAGAATCCAGGCTAGCTGGATGAGGGAGCAAAGAGACAACAGTTCTTTCCAACAGACTGGCATTACTGGCATTCCTTAAAGCTAAGAAGCAAGCCATGGCATGAGTTGGAATCCCACACTTGCTCACAGACTTTAAGAAGCAGATTTTTCATCAATACCTCTCAAACATTTCTCCCGTGAGAACGTCTGATTCCTGTTTTTTTCCCCTTTATTTTATTTTACAATACCACTCAGTTCTACATATCAAGAACGGATTCCCTTGTTCTCCCCCCTCCTACCTCCCTCTCCTTCCCCCCAGCTCACTCCCCATTCCCACCTCCTCCAGGGCAAAGTCTCCCCAGAGGACTGAGATTAACCTGGTAGACTCAGTCCAGGCAGCTCCAGTCCCCTCCTCCCAGACTGAGCCAAGTGTCCCTGCATAAGCCCCAGGTTTTAAACAGCCAACTCATGCAATGAGCACAGGACCCGGTACCACTGCCTAGATGCCTCCCAAACAGATCAAGCCAATCAACTGTCTCACCTATTCAGAGGGCTTGATCCAGTTGGGGGCCCCTCAGCCTTTTTTTTTTATTTACCTTTAATCACTACTTGGCAATAGTACAACTGTTCTTGAATCCATATTTAACTCACATTCCTATCCCACTACATTCTTATTCTATCAGAACCAATGCTAGTTTTAAACATGAAGCAGGCAGGCTTGAGTTCTGTTTTTCACTTTACACATTTAGCTGCCATTGATGCTGATGCCCTTTGTATACCAGTCTATGGTAGGAAACCTTCAGGCATGGAAAAAGTCTTATGTAATACAGTGACTATCAATAACATTAAAATCTTCCTGAATATTTCATACTTATAGTCGTTTTTTTTTATTTCTATTCTAAGTGGCAGTGTAGAGAGAACATACAGCCAAACAGATCCAATTTTGAGTTTTGAGTCTCCTACTCCTACATTCCTTATAACTTTGAGCAAATGATTTAACTTCATGCATAAGTTTTGCATTCTAAAACTGGGATGTTGCCAACCATTTTCAATCATTTCTCTCCCTCCCTCATTCTCTCTCTCTCTCTCTCTCTCTCTCTCTCTCTCTCTCTCTCTCTCTCTCTCTCTGTGTGTGTGTGTGTGTGTGTGTGTGTGTGTGTGTGTGTGTGTGTAGGTAGGTAGGTATAGGTGAATGCAGTACCAGTTGATGCTGGAAGATGTCAGATCCCTGAAGGTTAAGTTATAGGTGGCTTTGAGCTGCCTAGTAAAGGTGCTCAGAAGCGAACCTGGTCCTTATCCACTGAGCCATTTCTGTAGACTCAGATACTGCCAATTTTGGAGAACTCTTAGAATGAGGTTAAAAAAAAATATGCTAGCATATGATAAATACTCCATCGCTGTTTTCATTATTCTTCTTATCACTAATTATCTTTTCCCATATTATCAAGTCACTCTTAAATGTTTAAAAGACAGAGCTCCAAAAAGAACAGAATGTGTGGAATGTCTGTGATGGTGCTGGTACTTACTGTTGCTTCCAGAAACCACGGTGCTCAATTCTACTCTTTAAGATTTTTGTTTTCAGTGACTGAAAAAAGGGAAGTATTTCTTTTCCTCAAAATAAAACAAGACTCGGTATGAAAAAGTGGAAAAATAAATAGGATGAAAGTTCAATGGATGTTATAAACATGACAAAGAAAAGTTAAGAGGAAGTTGGAAGAAAGCAAAGGATTTGGTGGTCTTGTTTGTGGAATAGAATATTTGTTTAGCTAAGTAAAGGTGTGTTACATTTGTTTGTGCTGCAGAATAATTGTTTAACTATGTAAAGATGTGTTGCATTTGTTTATGCTGCATATGTTTGACTATATTAAGATGTGTTGCTGTTTCACCTTGCCTGCCTAGGGCACCTGATTGGTCTAATAAAAAGCTGACAGTCTAATAGCTAGGCAAAATATGGATAGATGGGGTTGGCAGGCAGAGAGAAAAGAGAAGTCAGCCAGACAGCTGGGGGCCAGACAGACAGAAAGAAACAGAGGAAGCAGGAAAGCAGGATGGACCATACATAGATGAGGTAAATGTGCCACAGGGCAGCACATAGTTTAATAGAAATGGGTTAATGTAAGTTAAAAAAGAAAGAAAGAAAGAAAGAAAGAGAGAGAGAGAGAGAGAGAGAGAGAGAGAGAGAGAGAAAGAAAGAAAGAAAGAAAGAAAGAAAGAAAGAAAGAAAGAAAGAAAGAAAGAAAGAAAGAAAGAAAGAAGGAAAGAAAGAAAGAAAGAAACCTGGCTAAAAACAAGCCTAAACTAAGGCCGAGCACTCATAATTAATAAGAAGTCTTTGTCACAGTGTGGTGGCTGACAGTCAAAGAAACCCCCAACTAAAGTCTTGGCTATTCAACATGGTGACATAGGGACATAGGGACGGGATGAGAAAAGGGGAACATGGGGAGGGGAACCTTCATGAAAGTCAATATGGGAAACTTTGCCATGTTAGGTAGTAGACTCTTCACATGGCACTATCATGTTTAAAATTCCTTCAGTTAGACATTTCTCATAAAATGAGAGAGAGCCGGGCGGTGGTGGCACACGCCTTTAATCCCAGCACTCGGGAGGCAGAGCCAGGCGCATCTCTGTGAGTTCGAGGCCAGCCTGGGCTACCAAGTGAGTTCCAGGAAAAGGCGCAAAGCTACACAGAGAAACCCTGTCTCGAAAAGCAAAAAAAAAAAAAAAATGTTACACAGAACTCTCATCCAATGGGTTTCAGAGTAGCAACTGATTTAGAATGAAGTTATTTTATAAGATAAAATTTTGTGCAGCTGCTAAATCCAGTTCTGCTCTACCGATGTGTAGGCATTTGAACATCAGGTCACACGTGGTGACTGTGTTCTTGGCATTCATTGTGCCTGATGTTTGTTATACTTCAAAGAACTTCTAAAGAACTTGAAAATAAGGATCTCAGAGAACTCATCTAAAAAGTTCTGAAGATTTTGGGTATACCTTGACAGGTTTGTACTTAACTCAGTTAAAAGGGGAAACATTTTTAAAGTGGTAGGAATTACTGGAAAACACTGTCTATAAAGATAAATATTATAAAATGAACTAGACAGGGTGGATGAGATCTAGACTGCTGATGTGGAAACCTTATTATTACACCAATAAAAATCGTACAAAAAAGGCTGAACCATGGCCCCAAATTATGCTCACATAAAAATGAGGACTCTCCATTAACATTCTAGTTTAAACTGAAGTATTATTTTTCAAAGAAACATCTATTTTAATTAGTGGTGCTGTAGCTATTATTACTTTTAATTTAATGCATAAAATCATTCAATTTAATTTCTCAGAAAACTGTTATGTAAGAAATGGAAACTCTTGTTATTCTAGATGTTTCAATTGTATTTAGTTGTCAATGATTTCCTGAAAGGAATTTTATTTTTCTGTTTAATTCAGTGTTTTGAATTTTTAAACTCTTGGCCTATATTTGTAAGCATTATTCACCCATATTCCTACTTCAATCTTTCCATTATATTTACATATCAGATACAAACAACATACCACTTTTCACATGTATAAAATATTTAAAGCTGGCGTTTAAAATACTCTAGACCCTTGAATTTCCATTTCTTAATACAAATCTGAAGACCAGGATTACAATTCTATTTAAATTGCTCCTACTCTCTAGAGCAGGCTTTTCGCTTAACACTAGGAGCATAATTTAGAGACAAATGTTTACAGTCGTCTTGTTTCAAGGTTTTAGAAATCTGAGGCAAATATTTTAGATAGTAGTGTCTAACGTTTCTACAACACTTCGTTTATCAATCATCGCCACGAAAATTGGTATTCTATGTAAGTGAAAATTCCACAGAGTAGATCCTTATCATGTTAGCTGCCTTTGTTTTCCATTTCAGTCTCTTTGCAGGAACTCTCCCATAATGCATTCCACACTGATTTCCTGTGGGAACAAAAACACTAACAGAATTTTGTTAATACTCTTTCAAAATTCAGAATCTCTACTTGATCTTGTATGGCCACCTTGTTATTCCAAGAGCCTTCTTTCTTTGTCTCTCTCAGCACTATTTGACTTCATAGATGATCATCACAAATGTAAATTAAGCACAAAAATGTTATACAATTGTATATAGTGTAAAAAACAAAAATAAGTGATAGTACTCAAGACCACATTGTGACCGCCATGTAGTAACCGAAGATACCTCACTGGTCTCTTACTTTGTTCCAAGTGCTTGGGGTTTTTCAGTGGTAATTTCTGTTTCAATAAAAGATTACTGCAAATTTCCAGAGCACTTGAAACTCGAACACCTAAATGCTCTTCTGAATGACTCTTGTTAAAAGGACAGCAAGGACATGGGGAGACTGTGCTACATAGATAAGCAAGCCAGCTGTTACTTTACTACTTCTGTGACAAATTCTTGAGGCATTTTAAAGAAGGAAAGAGTTCATGATCATACTTTCAGATGTTCCTGTTCATGTTTGCTTGGATCTGTTACTTTCTGACACTGTGCACAAGGAGAAAGAACATTACTCAGCAGCGTGTGTGGAAGCAAGAAGTTCACCTCATAGGGGCAGGAGGCAAAATTCCAGGGAGAAACTGAGGATAAGATTCATCTTCTCAGGTTACATCTCTACTTCCTCCAAACCAGCCCCTTCTCCTATTTTTCAGTACCTCCCAATAATACCATCATACTGTGAATCATAAAAGCATTAATCGGGCTGGAGAGATGGCTCAGCCGTTAAAAGGCTAGGCTCACAACCAAAAACATAAAAGCATTAATCTAAGGATTAGGCCATAGCCCTCAGAATCTGGTCATCTATGAGAAGTCCATCAGCAAGTAACTGAGTCCCTAGTACATTGGACCACGGGGTACATTTCCTTACAAATTGTAGCACCTTTGTTTTAAGAGGCATGGCTGCACAGACAATATCCATCTAGTAGTAATATTTTGCTAGCTGTCATTGAGGGTTATTCTCTCTCTCTCTCATTATATATATATCACTCATTGTGATTCTTGTCTTCCTTCCTCATGATTATTTTTCTTCCAATCTTTCTGTCCTTTGACACTTAAAAAACAAAGCCTAAAGCAAATAGACTTAAAATAGTATTTTACAACACACACTAATTTTTGTCTCTAATTGAAAAATCTAAGAGTCAGTTTAAACCAGGTAGATGTTAAAAAACTAAGATGAGGAATAATCCATAAACCATTCACTGTTTCCCTCTTCAAGGAGATCAGCTAGATGGCTGGATCACCACTGTCCCCTCCCCACAAACACACATGAAATCTGCTTCTATCAAGCCCTACATTCTAAGTCTCCACCTTCATCCGGACTTTCCAACAGCCTATCTATCACTTCAGAACAATGGTCCACTGTTCCACATAAACTGATTCTTGGTTTATTTGTTTTGTTCTTGCTTTAGTTTGTTCTGTTTCAGTGCTAGAGAATAGACTTGCTTTTCCATGAATTCAGCCTAGTGTGTGAGCTGTGCCCCAGGCCTATGCCAGTTCTTAGTGGTCTTCAAACACAGAGTGGACACTCTCATGATGTCAGAACCTGGTTTGGGCACTGGTCTCCAAGTCTTGAAGCAGAGAGAAAGCAACATTGAATGTTTTCATTGCTTTGATTTCGAATCCAAGGGCTAAAAACCTTAAAATTGGCTAAGAGGCTACAGGAAATTCCAGTAACAACTCCCTATCATCATTTCCCAGTGAATGTTTGGTGAAAGTTAGGCCTTCTGAATATCAGTCTAATACAAAGTTACTGTGGGGTGCATCTTCATGGCAGAAAACTACGGTCAGAGACCTTAGGTAGTTGTTCCAAAGTCAGAAAAGAAAACATTACAGACCTTGACTCAAAGCCAATTTGTCCGACCCAGGACGGAAAGCAGATCATTGTGTTGCCTCATCTAACTTTTTATTGCAAGAAAGTTTCCATTTTTGAAAACCAACCTGGCATTTCATAAAAGCTCCCTCTGACAAACTTTGTCCTCCTTAATTGCCAAGGCCTTTGGATTCCAGGTTCTGTAGGCCTAAGGACATTTGCTCAATAAATTACAAAGAGCTACAGGGAGAATCATCCCTGATATACAGCAGCTATTAACTTGGAAAAACAAGTGAAAGAAAAATTGAGGAACCTGTTGGAATTTCCAGCATTGGTATCTCTTTCTTGGAAGATCTTTTTGAGGAAATAATCTTTGCTGGAGACACATCACAGACAGAAAAGTACTGCTTGAAATTTGTGTAGTCCAAATGATTCTAGGCACAGTGTCTACCCACTGGTTGGTACAGCTGCCTCGTCTCTACTACATGTGTTTGAAGATTACTGCATTAAATGCTTATTTAGCAGGTTAGATAGATGTGGAAAGGAATGGTTGTCACCCCTCTGTTTTGTATGTTGGTTGAATAAGAAAGAAGAATCATGAAAAGTTATAAGGCAGAGAAGACATGCCAGCTGAGTGACACATCAGAAGGAAATAAAGACACTAGATTTTCCTTTTTTCTCAGAAACACTTTCTTGCCACGACAAGAGCTCAGGAAGGTTGATTTTATGCCTATATGTGACAAGGCAATTTCTTCAATTTTCCATCTCTCTCTAGTGCAATGCTGTCAAAAGAATCTCTGTAATAATGAAAAAAATTATTTTAGTTGTCTAATAAAGTACCAAATAGCTATATGGCAGTTATGATCTTAAAAAGCAGCAGATGATACTATGCAACTAATTTTTAAATAATTTAATTGATTTAAATTTAAATAGCCTCACATGGTTATTGACTACTATGTAGAGCAGTGCTTCAATAAATGTTGAAATTATTTCTCCACCTTTCATTCTTATAAAATTTAGTAAGTTATTACTTATATTTTGGTTTTGGTGAGTGTTGTAATTTAGTGCATAATTCTGAGAAGTCTAAAATGAACATTAAACGATTCTATGGGACTGGGGAGATGTCCTAGTGCCACACTTGCTGCCCAAGTGTGAGGACCAGAGTTTAGATCTCCAAAAATCTATGTAAACGCCTGATAGGTATGGTGATCAGCCTGTATTACCAGCCCTAGAAGGAGACAGTAAGGTGGCTAGCAAGACTAGCAGATTAGCCATATCAACAAGCTCTGAGTTTGATTGAGAAGTCTTGTTAGGTGTGGTCATGGTTCACTGCACAAAATCTTTTTCTTGGGACATTTTTTTTTTTTCTGGATAATTTGTCCTTTTTCTTCAGATGTCTCATTTTTCCAGAGTTCTTCAGATTCCTTAGCTGGATGCCTTCATTTTCCTGAAAGACAAAAACAAAACCCTTGCCAACCCTAACTTTGGAGAGGTTCTAAATCTAACCATTATCAATTTTGATTTATTATTTCTCCTTAAATTTTTGCTTTATTTTCTAAAGCTGTTCTATCATCCAGAGCAGTATGGTTTTATACAATAGGCATTAGGTTCTTTAATTGTTCTGGGAAGGAGTTTCCTCCATGATAATAGGAAAGGACTGAACAATTTGACAAGGGGGTCTGCGAAAGCTCCGTCAGGGTGTTTCCCTATGGCAAAGGCAAGGGATTACCTTGTCTGTCTCTTGTTGACCTAAATTCATTAGTCCAATGTCTGTCTTTGCTACACCTTCTGCATAACCCAGAAAGGAGGGTCATTCTATTGGAATTATTCCTTGAAAAAAAAAACATTATTTCTAGAAATGCCCTATTTACAGTCCCTTTCTAGGTGAACTTGTTTACTGCAATTGAAACATTTGACATTACTATTTTTCTTCCAACCTTTGAAAATCACCTCTCATATCCAAGCATCATCATGGTCATGAGATTCAATATTAATTGTATCTTGGATCCATTCCTCCAAGGGTGATTATCTTGCCTTGAATAGCCCTTTTGCATTGTACATTAGCATTTTCAAAAGTCAATGTCTTAAGGCATATGCAAATGAAGTTAATAAGTGACTTGTCAATCCACATTAGATATGAGGCAGAGAAATCCCTTAAGCCCTCACCCACAATGTATTTCACTGCTTTGGTCGCATCAGGGGCCACCCGCTCAGCCTACCTGTCTTTCCCTCCACCATCATCATTCAGCCCACCTGAGATAGCTCCCGGTATCTTCCATGTGAATTTGAAAACCCCTGTACCAAATGATTTCTACATCTTTTGTACTTCTAGCACCTTTTGCTTCTCTGATAATAAATTCACTACATCTGTAAAATGATGAGAGCGGCCTTTGTCTCATCAAATGCTAAATATTGGGGGTTTGATATGTTTTATAAGTACTATAAGCATTTAAAGGAAGAACTTGGATATTATTGCATGCAACCCATTTTTGCCCATGCCAACTGATCACTGCTTGTTGAGTGAATAAATGATGCAGAAGTTCCTAACATGGAAGAATCAGTACATGACATTTTCAAGCTGAGAAATTTGATTTTGTCAGAATTCACCTCATTTTGTGCTTTTATTTTCATCTCAGATAAAACTGTGGTGATAATTAAATTCATAGAAATAGTTTATAGCTGCCTGTTATAAATCCTCAGAGAATACCCATTGTTCCAGTTTGCTTTCTATGGCTTGTAACAAAACACTGGCCAGAAGCAACTTGGGGTGGAAAGTATTTGTTTCAGTTTACATTTCCACATAACAGTCCATCATTGACAGAAGTCAGAACAGGAATTCAAGTAGGAATTTGGAGGCAAGAACTGAAGCAGAGGCCATGAAGGAATGCTGCTTACTGTGTTGCTCCCAGGCCCAGGTTCCATTTGTCTATTAGCCTAGGCCTACCTACCCAGGGGTGATACTGCCCACAGTGGGCTAAACCCTCCAACAATCAACACAGTTTCCCACAGGCCAATCTGGTGGAGTCAATTCCCTGATTGAGCGGTTTCTCTTCCCAGGTGACTCTAGTTTTTGTCAGGTTCACAGCTAGACCTATGAAATAAATGCCTGTGGGTGACTAGTACTTGTGTAAGTAGTAACTCTGCCTCCATTTCCCTCTTTTTCTTTATACCAGTCTCCATTCTCAGACCCAGAAGTCTCTTTCAGCAATTAGCTCATAATATACAGTAACAGAGCTCCATTTGTGTTCACTCTGCTTAGGGATTACAACCTTCTTAATCAGTAACTTCATGATTTTTCAACAAGTAGAGAACTTTTGTCCCTTACCTCTGCAATGTTTTCTTCTTTCTGGAAATTATCTATAAACTAGGCCATGTGATAATTATCCCTAAGGTTATCAAACATATTTTTCAGTAGTTATTTGTCTATGCTTTATTTCAGATGATTTCTTTTGTTAATAGATAGATAGATAGATAGATATGGATTTTCAGCTTTTCTTCTGAAATTAATTCTTACTGTTAATTTTATCCAGTGAAATTCTCTTCTGAGATGCTCAATTTCATCACTACACATTCCAGTTTTTTTTCTCTTATTAATTTTTCTCCAATATTCTCAAGGTCATGGGAGAATAATTGTAATCAAAGTATTTGAACTGATGCTGCCATCTCTTCCTTTCTAGAACTGTTTCTGTTGAGTGACTTTTCTCTGGGTGAGATACAAAACTTTATCCATCTTCACACATTGAGTAATTTATTATCAGGCATGAAGCATTGTGAAGGTTAGGATGTTGAGCCAGATTTTGTTATATTCCTTTAAAGATTGCTATGGTTTGATCATGGTTTAGAATGATGATCTTTTAAGTCTCCTTTTTAAGTTATTTAATGAAAGCCTTCATTTTGAGAAATGTTAGCTCCACTTCTCTGATGCAGACCTTTCTTTGGGCTTTATTGAATATTAAATGTGTCCAGTAAAGTATCTCTGCTCTACTCGACAAGAATTCACCTCTCCCAGCAATATGGATTATGTCCATTATTTTTCACCCCATTCCCACTTTTTTTTAATCCGAACATAGAAGACATTCCAAGCTTGGACTCATGGGGCTTCACCATATGCATACATATTTGCAACCAAAGTATTACAGAATCTCTAGTCATGTTCAGGTTTTTATAAGTATTTCTTTACCTGATATCTATATCTCATGTGATTTGCCCTATAAATTTTAACTGTTGCTACATCTTCCAGTTGGGGTTACTGTATCCCCGACTTTGATGAGACTGCCAGGTTTATTTTCATTTTCCCATTACTTAGTTACAAAGTTCAGTTGCCTCCAAATAAGAATCTCAACTCATTTGATTCTTTTCTTAAGAACCATTAACCCCAACTGGCCAGTTTCTAAAAATAGGTGGTTTTTAAAAACATTTTCTCATGTTTTATGGTTGTTTATAAATAAACATTTTGCCATTCCCTTGTGGCCAGAAGCAGAAATCCCCTAGATTTCAAACATGACTTCTCATACTGTGATTTTACTTTAGTGATACAAAAGGTCCCCTCTGCTGTGTTTTTATGTCTAAAAATAAAATATTCTTAGGTGTTTACTTTCTCTTATGGTATTGCCTTTCTATATTTTCAAGAAAAATCTAAAGCATTGTTTGATCTAGATGTTTGTTGAATATATGAGACCACTGGGGGACAAGAATCGTTCTACTCACAATTCTATTTATTAGGGATGATGCTTTTGGTTTCTGTCTATCAGGAAAGTAAATTTTAAATTTTAGTGAAAATACAAACTTATTATTATGACTTTATTATAATTAACTAAAGATAACTAAAGGGTTATTTTATTGTTGTTTGACTTTTGCCTCCTCAGAGTTTTATGCACCTGTGAATTTTAATTAAAATCAAGTTGATGTGAAAAGTTCTCGTATGAAAAGTGCCTGAAACATGGTTTTAAACACAACTGTGAAGTGGAGTGGTTAGTATCCACTAGAAATCTAGAAGTGGATGAGCTCCAGATCCAAACAGCAGGACATCATCCTGTTATTAACCCTAAAGGGGAGAAATGTGGGAAAAGCCCTGAAATTCATAGCAGCAGATTCAGCACCCCCATAGCATCAGGAAACAGTTAGTTTAAAATCCTGTTCCAGTGGAATCAGGAAATTTACCAGATGCAAGTGGTACATAGATTATACTGTACCCGTGGTTTCTCAATATTGTTCATGCCTTCATAGTAAAACTCAACTAAAACAATTTTGAGTACAAAATTGACACATACTGATATAGACAGGCAAGAATATCCAAATAAAATTTGGCATTGGCACAAATCCTATTTTCAAGGACACTCTTAGCCTAATAATATTGTTATATTTATAAATTCTGTACATACGGTGAAGAGTAATTTTTAAATACTCATATTTTTCTAAAAGTCATGCTAAATAAAATTTATTGAGATAAACAGAAAAATGTTACTGCAACATGTTTATAGTGATTTCTAACCTTAAGCTCTTGGCAGCATTAACAGGGATTTAGCATAGACTTATTTTTAAATGCCCAGGCAGACTACAGGGAAGGGGTAAGCAGGCTACAAGAGGTCTGCATATGCGGGTTCTGCAAAGCAACATACACAAAGGTACCCTCACTTTCTCTTCTCCCCTGTAACTAGTTGTGAGACATTTTTTAAAACAATATCCCTTTTAATAATGCCAATTATGAGGGATGATAGAGCATTGATTCACCCTCATTTCTTGCCTTTTGTTATAGAGTTAAAGCTTCTATTGTTTTCTTGACCAAGCTAAAATAAAACAGATGTAAGTAAATCAGACAAAGATGTGGATTTGGCATATGAGAAGAGAGAGGGTAGAACTAATATTTTTTCCTTATTGTTTAGTTAAGCAATGTTAAGCACATTCTGTTACTGTGAACAAGGGGCAATGCTTGAGTAGTAAATTGTTACATTTGCTAGTTTTGAAACTGAAATGGGAAAAGCATTAGAAAAAGAGAGAAATGGGAGGAAACTTGATCCTAAAAATCTCAGAATACTGAACAATAGGGGAGTTCACGCATTAACTCATTCAAGAGATGGTATGTATGTATGTATGTATGCATGCATGTATGTATGATTGTAAGCATGTATGTATGCAATGATATGTAATGTTTTGCTGAACAACATGGGGTTATACTTACACTATGGGGTTATACTTACCTCAAAATGTAGTGGTCATCATCCTAATTTACTCTGTAGTGAGTCAGTTTTAGAATGCATTAGTGTTCAATATGAAAAAATTTCCAAAATTTGTATGCCCTTGCTTGAATGTTGTATTCCTCAAGATTCCTAGGAAGAAGAGTCATTGGGATATACATAGAATTAATTACAGACATTGCCTCATATGATATGGAAGCTGATATACCTTAAGATGTGCTGTCTAAAGGTGGAGATTAGGGAAAGCCATGGGTGAGAGAATAATGTCCACGTACAGAGGAGATGGATGTCCCAACTCAAGGAAAAAGAGAATTTCCCTTTCTCTGCCTTCTAGTCCATTGCAGATTTGGTCTATTGGATGATTTCTATGCATGTGAGAGAACCTCCTCTTTACTTACACTACTGACTCAAATACTAACCTCTTCTGGAAGTAACTGAGAATCCTTCAGCACACTCAAGTGATAGACAAAATTAACTGTCTTAGATGGTTTCAAAGGGGGCGCAACTAAATTTTAGCTGAACAAAACCAAAACAGCACATTGGTGCTAGGTCCATGTACTGAGGCATTCCTGCTTTATTAGAAAATATCAATATTGTGTGCCTTCTGCTCTTGTATTTAAAAAAATGGAGAAATGTAAGTGCTGTGGAATAATCCTTCTGTACATTGTGAATATATATTACTCTGATTGGTTTAATAAAGAAGCTTCCTGGCCAATAGCTGAACAGGATAAGGTTTGATGGGAGAGCCAAATTGAGAATGCTGGGAAGAGGAAGGGTGGAATCAAAGGAAATGCCAGCAGATGCAGAGGAAATAGGACTAGGATTTGTAAAAAAATGAGGTAACAAGCCATGAGCCACATTGTAGAGGGTATATAAGAAATCTGGATTTGTGGTGGTAATCTAATTGTACTGAAATATTATTTTGATTGTATGTTAATAAATAAAGTTGTCTGGGGGTCAGAGCTATTAGAGCCATAGCAAGAGTGTGGCGGTGGTGGCACACGCCTTTAATCCCATAGATATCTGTGTGTTCAGGGTCAGAGCTATTAGAGCCATAGCAAGAGTGTGGCGGTGGTGGCACACGCCTTTAATCCCATAAGATTTCTGTGTGTTCAGGGATACAGCCAGCATTGGAGACATATGCCTTTAAGACCTAGGGGGCTGTACATTCAGACAGTGACGAGGCAGTCATGTGTTTGGGTTTACAACCAATGAGAAGGCAGAACAACATACTATAAAAAAACGAACCGACAGGAAGTAGGTCTCTTTCGCGAAGCTGGGACAGTAGGAGGAAGGGTGAGATTTTAGCTCTGAGCTCTGACTTCTCGGCTTTCTCTTTTGCATTGTTTCTGTGTTTCTTATTTAATAAGACAGTTGGTTACATCTACATGGATTAATTTAAATGTAAGAGTTAGCTAGTGTAGTGACAAGCCTGAGCTATTGGCTGAGCATTTATAATTCATGTTAACTCTCCATGTTGGATATTTGGAAACTAGCAGTAGGAGAGAAGCTTCCTTCTATATGTAAGGGTTTAGAATAAAATTCAAGGATTGTTTTTGTCTTAACATTTTTTACTTGTGATAATATATGTGTGTTTTTTAATGTTTTCAACATTGTAACCTATTAAAAATTACCTAGACACATTATCTCTTATTATATGTTTCTTTTAAAAATTTTTCTCTCATACAATACATCCAAAATTATGTTTCCCTTCCCTTTACTCCTCCCAGACCGTGTAGCCTCCCCCTCTCCCCCAGAACCACTCCTACCTCAGTTTCCCTTCAGAAAAGAACAGGCCTCCCAGGGATATGAATGGAACATGACAGAGCAAGACACAATAAGACTTGGTTGGATGACTTGTCAATTGGTGAAAGTGAGGCATTGAAGTCTTCCACTGTCGATGTGTGAATTAACCTTTAGTAATGTTTCTTTTACAAACATACATACCCTCATATTTGGGGCACAGATGATAACAATTAAAAAGTTATCTTGGTGGATTTTTCCTTTAATGATTAGGAAGTGTCCTTCCCCATCTCTTTTGATTAATTTTGATTTGAAGTCTATTTTTGTTAGATATTTGAATGGCTATACCAGTTTGTTTCTTGGGTCCATTCACTTGGAAAATTTTTTCCAACCCTTTATTTTGAGATGATGTCTGTCTTTAATGTTGAGGTGTGTTTCTTGTATGCAGCAAAAGAATGGATCCTGTTTTCGTATCCATTCTGTTAGTATTTGTCTTTTTATTGGGGAATTGAGTCCATTGAAATTGAGAGATATCAATGACCAATGATTGTTAATTCTTATTTTGTTGTTGTTGTTGATGATGTGTGTTTCTCTTCTTTAGTTTTGCTGGTGTGAGATTATTCATTTCCTGTATTTTTGCTGGTGTAGTTAAACTCCTTGGGTTGGAGTTTTCCTTCTACTACCTTCTATAGAGCTAGATTTGTGGATAGATATTGTTCCAATTTGACTTTATCATGAAATATCTTGTTTTCTCCATCTATGGTGATTGAAACTTTTTCTGAGTATAGTAGTCTGGGCTGGCATCTGTGGTCTCTTAGGGTCTGCAAGACATCTGTCCAGGCTTCTTTGCCTTTTAGAGTCTCCATTGAGAAGTCAGGTGTAATTCTACTAGGTCTGCCTTTATATATCACTTATTTTTCCCCCTTGAAGCTTTTAATATTCTGTCTTTGAGCTGGGCAGTGGTGTCACATGCCTTTAATCCCAGCACTCGAAAGGCAGAGGCAGGCGGATCTTTGTGAGTTCAAGGCCAGCCTGGTCTAGACAGCGAGATCCAGGAAAGGCACAAAGCTACACAGAGAAACCCTGTCTTGAAAAACCATAAAAAAATATTCTTTGTTCTATATGTTTAGTGTTTTGATTATTATGTGGCCCGAAGTCTTTTCTGGTTCAATCTATCTGGTGTTCTGTAAGCTTCTCATACCTTTATAGGTATCTCCTCCTTTAGGTTAGGAAAATTTTCTTCTATGATTTTGTTGAAAATATTTTCTGTGTCTTTGAGCTGATTATGCTCCTTCTTCTGTTACTATTATTCTTAGATTTGGTCTTTTCATAGTGTCTCAGATTTCCTGGACTGGGAATTTTTTAGATTTAGCATTATCTTTGAACCTGTGGGTGCTGACCTCCTTGGGGATTGCATATGCATATCAGATATCTGGCATACTAGATATTTAAATTACTATTCATAACAGTAGCAACATTACAGTTATACAGTAGCAGTGAAATCATTTTGTGATTGGGGGTCACCACAACATGAGGACCTGTATGGAAGACAGTTCATGTTTATTAGACCTCCCCACTTCACTTTTCCTCCTTCCATTGTGAAGGATCATTTGGTCACAGCTATCTGTCACCTAGAGATCCTTGTGGAAAGTGATATTGTACCTAGTCATATGCCCATGGCTACCATTTTGATGTCTCAGAGGAGTGCTTTAGAAACATGGTCCCTGCCTAAAAGGTGAAGAATGACTGGACAAGATCCAAAGATTGTGGAAGGAAGGAACACCTTTATGTAATGGAGTAATGGAAACAAGGGTCTCACGGTTCAGGCTGAGATGGATTCTTTGGTGTTTGTTGGGAATTTTTGTTTGTATGTTTTGGGGGTGCTGGGGAGAGTTTGCACTTATTTACCTTTTAGTTGATACTCTCAAACATAAAAGCACCAGAACAAAAAAAAAATTGAAAAGAAACTCCCCAAACACCCATATTTCACTTTTAACAGTTTTCTGTATTTTGTCAAATTTGTCGTAAGTCATCTTTGCTTTTTTCTGTTGGTAAATGAAAATCCAATGCATGAGACTGTTCTGTCTCACAGATGTGTGTGTGTGTGTGTGTGTGTGTGTGTGTGTGTGTGTGTGTGTGTGTTTTGTGTGTGTGTGTGCATATCATATCTGTGCATACACATATCTGTAGATACATGCATATATGCATATGTCTATATATGTATTATGTTTATATGTGTATGTTCAGGGATTATATATATTGGTATGTGTTAATAACATAAAGTATGGGGAAGCAGAATCTATGGTAGTCACCTGGATCCCCAGATAATCACATTTTCCCGTTAGCCAAACACTACTGATACCACTCTGAGAGAGTGTGAAAAGGTAACGAATATCTAAAGTCAAAATATCTTGGAATAATCTAAGTACACATGTCACATGATCTAGAAGCCAGGGACAGAAATATGGATTAAACAGGGGAGCAGTTTGAGAGCACAACTGTCCAGGAGTGTATCGAAGATGGAAGGAGCAGGGTGGTAAGGAGGGGAGTCTGAGCACTGCTCTGGTCAAAACCAAGGTAGAGAGTGAGGACCTCGATTATAAAGTGTAGCAGGAATCTTAAAAAGTTCTTATTAATAAAGTTAAACCTGAGGCCAGTTATTGGGGTGAATGCTGGTAGAACAGATGCACAACAAGCCACAGCTACCTCACCTCGCCGGATCCTCAGCTGGTCTTGTTTCCTTAGACTGGAGGCTTCCGAGTCCTCATCCAGAATGGGTCTCAGCTGAATTGCTGCTCAAAAGCCTGACTGCTTAACCAGGCCAAATGCTTCTAGTTTCTGGTCCTCAGACCTTATATATCTTTCTGCTTTCTATCACCACTCCCTGGGATTAAAGGCTTGCTTTCTGGGATTAAAGGCATGAGTCACCATGCTTGGCTATATCCTTGATTTCTGCCTCTGGAATGCTAGGATTAAAGGTGTGTGCTACCACTGCCTATCCTCTATGTTTAGTATTGTGGCTGTTCTGTCTCTTACCCCAGATAAGTTTATTAGGGTGCACAATATTTCAGGGAACACAATACCACCACAATAAAGCTACAGAGGATTCTTCTGTGTCCACATCTTGTATGATATTGAACACTATATGACAGAAAGGAATTTTAACCCATGCTAAGACCATTATTTCAGCAGTTTAAGACCTGACCAGAGAACCTAGCCATGTTATATGTGTGTGAGATCCCAATCTATTGAAAAGTTGAGTTTGTTTGTAAAGTTTGTGGTAATTTGACCACTGTAGAGACTAATAGTATAATGAAACTATATATTTATGTAGCTATAAAGTAAAATACCAGAAAGCCATAGGACTCTTTTAAAAATAAAATCACTGTACCATTGTGATGAATCCTAACAAAATTAACAAAGAGAGCTTACTAAGTTCAACATATGGGGTTCTTAAGAGCCCGAAATCTTGGCTGATGTGTACTGGGTTCATCAGGTTTTCATAAGCCAATGAGGGCAACTCACAAAGTGCACCCTTACAGCTATTGGGAATACAATTTAAACAATTAATGTAAAGATTTGTATCATATGCTATAAAACCTGAAGTCTGTTTTTTTTGTTTTTTTGTTTTTTTTGTTTTTTTTTTCGAGACAGGGTTTCTCTGCGTAGCTTTGCGCCTTTCCTGGAGCTCACTTGGTAGCCCAGGCTGGCCTCGAACTCACAGAGATCCACCTGTCTCCGCCTCCCGAGTGCTGGGATTAAAGGCGTGCGCCACCACTGCCCGGCCTGAAGTCTGTATATAACATGAAATTAATGAGTTTTAGAATTATAATCAAATGACTGTTGGGACTAAATTGCTTAGAACATGTTGAATCCTGTCAGAATTACCTTCTTTTCTTTGGTGAGTCTGTTCAATCTTGAATAAATTCAGTGAGTCATTAATCTAAAAGTGTGTGGCATTGGCCTTACTGAATACATGCTTCTCCCAAAGGTACTTTGTCTCTCCCAGTCTCTTTGATAATAACCTAGCACTTTCCTCAGGTACTCCTTACAATTCAAAGTTGTTTGTTTTTTCAACTGAATTGGAAAAAAAGATTTAGATACCTAATGAAAAGTCAATATGATAATTTCACAGGTTTTTGGCTTGTTATTTTTGGAATTTGGGATTTCGTTTTAAAATTACAAAGAAACTGAAGTACTGTGCTTCTTTCATGATCTTCTTGAGACATTATCTCCTTTGAAAAGCTTTCAAGATTTTGTGGAAACAAGACACTTGTGTGTCTCACTTGTATTAACTGATCCCTAATTCCTGAAATCACACAATTGCTTGACTCTTGCAAGTTGTGGCCCATCCTAATTTAGAGCAAATATTTTGTGTACGTTTGTTAACAACAGAAACTATGGCAATTGAAATTGCTTGGAACATAATGCAATCAACATAATAACCCAGGCTCGATCTGTTAAAATATGTACACTAGTTGCTCTAAATTTGTGACTCATAGTTTTTATAAAAGTTTTTCAAATCATAACATTATATCCAAATTATTATATAGCCTGAATGTGTGTATGTGTGTGTGTGTGTATGTGTGTGTGTGTGTGTGTGTGTGTGTGTGTAAAGCAGTTCTGTGACCAAGAGCTACTGAATGACCCTCTGGATGTAAATGTGATATTCTCTAGTACTTCCCTATGGGAACTATTTTTCTTCACTTTATCCCCAGTTTACATCACACATTCCTTCATTGTATAGCCTGTGTACTGTGCATACATATTGGTTTTTTGTTTTAATAAAAATACCACCCCTTTTTCCTCATTGGCCATTTGAAGGCAAGATGGGTCACCAAAGCTCTACTGGAATCAAACCAAGGAAGTTGGGCCAGGGTTCTCACTCTTGCCATATCTGCTCTCGCATCCATGGTCTGATCTGGAAATAGGGACTGAACATGTGCTGTCAGTGTTTATGTCAGCTCAAAAAGGACAAAGGTTTCATTCATTGGACTAAGTGACCTTGAAGGGATTATTCAAGAGCATCTACCCAGTGAAACTTACCATGCTAGTCTTTGTACATAAAAAAAAAAAAATTAAGACCTTCAAAAATAAAAATAAAGAATGAAAAAAAAGAAATGACAAACATATCCTTATCCAGTTGGCGGATCATATATATATATATATATATATATATATATATATATATATATATATAATAACTGTGCATACATTATATTATTTATTCTATAAAGTAATACATACTGCTGTAAATGTTTTAAGTAGGGGGAAATGTTGTCTGGCACTTAGAACTACATCAGACCTGTGCATGTGACAGGAAGGTGCACAACCTGAGGTATAACCCTATCCCATGAAAAGAATTTTGAAATGTTACAAAACTTATAGGGGCCCTGCCATTATATGTTACCAGTTCCACTTTATAAATAATAAAAAATAGGAAGGCCATTCATAGACGTATGAAATAATTTAATATAGAGAATATTAAGATCTCAAATTTAAATTTATGATCTATGTGATAGATAGATAGATAGATGGATGGATGGATAGATAGATAGATAGATAGATAGACGGATGGATACAGACAGACAGACATAAAGATGAGTCTGGAAGAATAATTTTCTGGATATAGTTATTTTCCCCCAAATGATTGAAATAAACAATAAATTTTAATCTTCACCAGTTTGTCTTTGTTTTCCAAACATTGATGATAATAACATTCTAGACCTTGCAACATGAGATAGATAGATAGATGTATAGATAAATATATACATATATCATATTTATGTGTGTATTCTGCTTGTGTATATATTTATGCATGTACTCCTTCATAAAAAAGTATTTCCATGGGGCACAGTACGTTATCCTGAAAGTTAAAAAACAAAAACATTGCACAAGCCAATGAGTTAGTTGAGTGCAGAATGATAGATTAGTTTCTTTGGCTTGTGCCATGGATTAGAGCTTTGATAATTTTGTGAATTTTCAGTCACCATAGAACAGAAGTAACTTCTTTGAAGCCTTTTAAAAGCTCTGTAACTCCTGGTAATTGGCTTTTGGGAAGAAAAGAATGCATTAAGCTTCAATTTCTTCATGTTTTACAACAAAATAGTACATTGTAAAGCTCTTCAATAGGTCAGAATGACTGTCCAAAGGCTGTCTGTAGTGACCAGATGGCTGGCTATATTTGCCATCTACTCTCAGAATTGGTCTTCAAATGTCAAAAATAGTTAATACTATTGAGAAAGGCAGCTGCTTTCAGTAAACATGAATCTGCTTCCCCACACAGAAATACTTCATCTTTTCAGAGTATGTTACTGCGAACCTTCCCATTTCCAAATGCAAATTTCACCACAGCTCCAAATAAACAAAGAAAAAAAGAGCTAATGCTTAAAGCTAATGTATCATGCTATGAGAACTTCCAACACTAATGGCACCACTGTTTCCTGGAACTCTCATTAGGAAAGCAGCCCACATTTCACAGTGGCTCTGGCTTGCTGTGGCTGCCACCAAGGACTATTGCATAACCCCCTAGGTGTAAGTGTGATATTTTCTAACACTTCACTCTAGGGCTTATTTTTCTTGATCTGATCTGCGTTTTGCCACACACACTCCTGTGTTATGCAAAATATGTGCTATGCATATATATCAGGGTTTTGGTTTTAATATAAAAATAACAAACGTATCTTTATCCAGTTGGCAGAAGTGAAACATTTCACTTACTATATAAAAATCTGCTTGATTATTTGAAATGCTTTTAGGGAAAAAAATGTTTCTTAACACATGCACACATACACACACACACACACACACACACAGAGAGAGAGAGAGAGAGAGAGAGAGAGAGAGAGAGAGAGAGAAAGATTTGATTTTTTTAAAGTATAACCCATTTTCTAAGACAATTCTAAGACTTAGAATTTATATAATCATTTGATTAAAATTTAACAAATTCTCAGGAATGAAAATTATTATATCCTTATATCATTTTCTATTTATAAAAATAGAAAATGAAGTGTCAATCAGAAAAATCTAATTAAGCCTTTTTAAGTATATCAAATTAAAAATGGAAAAGCTAGTTTTAAAGCATAACATTTATATTATGTATCTAAAGATTAGAAAGGATATTATTTGTATTTTATAATTTAAAGGTTCTATTAAACAAATATAATTGTTGAGACCCTGCAATGATGAGGAAATGGGGTGGGTCAGAAAACTTTGGATTACTCATACATCTTTGTATAAGTATCAGCTTTGTATTTATAAGTAATAGTATATTTCTTTATCCAAAGGTTCTTATTGTTTTCCTTTGTGAGCAGTTCTTAAGTAAGGATTTATCTTTTAGTTAATTCATACATAAGAAAACATTTTACTGTTTTGTTTCTTCCATATTTGACTCTGATTTTTAATCTACCTAATGATCTTGAAGCAAAAATTAGTAAACTATTGTCCCTAAATGCCATAGGGATGTTCCAAGCCTTGATATGAATAAAAGTAAGTATAGAGAGAACTCTACTCAACACAAGATTATCAGCTGGTACGTAACTCAGTGGCACTGTGGGTGCAGCATACAATAGCCCTTGGTGCAACATCCAGCACCTAAAAAAGAAAACCAAACAGGATGTGAGATGAGTTCTCTGGTTGCCCTACTCTAAAGGCATAAGCATTTTTTTTCTCCATAGAAAACCTTATAGTATGCGAAGGAAGTCTAGGGAATGGCACCATTGCTAACCTGAGTGAGAAACCCAAACCTTTAAGAATGCTGTAGTTGCCAGATTCCTTTCATTGAAACATAATTTGATCTGTATCTTTATCAGCTTACTCCCATTTATACTCTAGCAATGACAGTACAGGATGATGTTGTCTGGTGCTACTGAGCACTTGAAATGGGATTAGGTTAGTGTAACTGAATACTGAATTTTTCATTGGATTTAATTTTGTGATTTAAATTTATATTTAAAAGTGCAAATAACATGATTTTCTGTATTTCTTCCTAATGAAATAGTCACATTTTTATATTATTGGGTTAAATTAAATATTTTATCAATATTCTTGTCACCTCTGTTTAAAATTCATTTTCACCTTTTTCTCTTTCTCTTCTTGGTTCTCTGCGGCTCCTCAGAATTTCCTAAAAGGAGAACATGGATGTCTAGTACTATATCTTCTTTGTTGGCTTGGATTACATAATAGCAGTCGGAGCTTTGGCAAAAAAAAAAAAAAAAAAAAAAAAAAAAAAAAAAGGATTATTTATTTTCGGACAGTGATCACATGTTTACAGCAATGCTAACAAGTCCAAGAAGTCAATGCCTCCCTCCCACCTCACCTGGGCAGGTATCAAGCAAGGACATACTTCTCCAAGAAATATCTTGCAGATTCACTGCAAGATACGATCAGTAATGGGCATGAAAAGGTAAAGCTACAAAGACCTAACTAATCACATTGCGGAACTCTTTGTTTTCATTTCCTTGTTTTCTTATGGTATGGAATGAAAATGGAGCCTGTGTGCTAAGCACAGACGCAATTCTGAGTGCTGCTTTTGTTTTTTGTTTTATTCCATTGTTGTTCAGAGGATGTTTATCAAGCCCTTCCTAACAATGTCACACAGTCCTCACTCTCGCTTGATCTGCAGCATTTCTTTGCCAATGCTTTTCCCAGCCTAGGAGTTGATAACCCCTGAGTAGCATGCCTTATACAGCATTGTGAATGTGACACTCTCTGACTGCCATATCCTTTCTGACTTGATTCTCCCTTCCAAATACCCACATAGTCCTACTCATCTTTGGGTCTCAGTTAAGTGATTGTTTTCTCCTTACTTAGCACACCACCCTGAACTTGCACCTTCATATTTTCCCTGACACTCTACACCTGCTAATGTGTTAAACTAAACTGAAATTTGATTGCATGGCAGGATGAAAATACATCCTGAATGAGGTCTCCTTGAGTGGTGCATTTAAAAATAACAATTTCAGGTGTTCAGAAAAGGCACTTACTTAGAGGTGTTGGCATGATGGGGAGTCCATGAGGCTTAACAGAGCACCTGGCAGGTTGCCTGGCTAGGCAGGCAGTCCCACCTCAGCCATGAACATCAAGGAAGATCCACACTGTGGAAACCTAGACAGAGCTAAAGCCTAAGAACTGGAGACAAATCAGGACTGGAAACTGTAGGTAGAGACATCTAGTCACTTTTGAATACATGTCCTAGCAGGAATATGAAGATATAGGCACTCAAAATTTGCCTATACACAATGTTAGTATTTCCACTAACCAAAGTTAGCCAGAAGGAAGGGGACATGGCAGCCTGGTAAGGTATGTAGAGGTCAGCATCTGGGCCAAAGAGTAGGATTGCAAAGAGCATAAAGACTATTAATGGGTTTTTTTTCTATTGCTTTGCTTTTAGTACTCTTTACAAATTGCAGATGAAAAATATTAAATAAATGAATGACTCTCTTAAAAAATCTTCAATATTACTACAATCAGATTTAATTTTCAACTCTTTGCAATGTTTCAAAAGCCAAACTGATGAACTAGGACAAACATTTGTTTAATTTTAAGTGTCAAGTCAGGTTTGGAAATTGCTAGCACCATACTTATTAGGTAACAGTCCTCTTGGCTCTCTATCTTTGATAGTCCATTAATTCTCAGAAATTCTAGCCCCAATAGGACTAGAAGTCTCCTTCACAGTTTCTAAATTAAAAAAAAATGAGGTCAGAGATGCTTGAAAACACCAGGGCATGCCTTCCTCTTTGATTCTTTCATTTAATGAAAACAAAACCAGAAAATATATGAACGTTAAAATATCAAAGCCTTTCTTCAACAAGTTAAAAATAAAATCAGTGAACCAGAAGCACATCCCCCACCACTGAGCTGTGAAGATAGCAACTGAAATAGTGCCATTTCTGTAGTTTTAGAGTCCCATGAAATGAGCTTGGGAAGAAACTAGTGGCTAAAACCATAAGTGTCTTTTTATTTTAATTGAAATCTCCTTCCAAGGAAATAAGCACAGTCATGTGATAGTTTTTTGTATCTGTATGTGTGTATGGTGTGTGCATGTGTATTTGTGTTCATGTGTGTGTGTGTGTGTGTGTGTGTGTGTGTGTGTGGTTGCACATGCATATATGTACAAAGCATGCTTGTAAAATCCCAAAGTTGATGCAGGGTGTCTTTCTTGATAACACCCCACTTTATACTCTGAGGCAGAGTCTCTCTGAACCCAGAACTCATCTTTGGGGCAAGTCTGGCCATCCAGTTGCTTAGGGAATTCCCCCACTCCATCTGTGGCATGCTAGATTACAAGCAGATTCCACACCAACTTGCTTTTATGTGGGGTTTATTTGTTGTTGCTCTTTTGGGGGACCCGCCACCCTGCTCCCAAATAATTCACACACAGAGGCTTATTCTTAATTATGAATGCCTGGCCTTAGCTTGGCTTAGTTTCTAGCCAGCTTTTCTTATCTTAAATTATCCCATGTATCCTTTGCTTTTGGGCTTTTCCTTTTCTCTTCTATAAATCTTACTCTTTCTCTGTGGCTTGCTCTATAGATGGGTGGATAGCCCCTGGAGTCCTTCTCCTTCTCTGGCTCCTTTCCCCCCCCACCTGATTTCTTCTATTTATCCTCTCTGCCTGCCAGCCTGCCTATTTCTCTCTCCAGCCTCACCATTGGCCATTCAGTTCTTTATTAGACCATCAGGTGTTTTAGACAGGCACAGTAATATGACTTCGCAGAGTTAAACAAATGCAGCATTAACAAAAGTAACATGTCTTAAAATAATATTCTATAACAGGTCCTGATGATCCAAAATCCTGTCCTCACACACGTGAGACAAGTTCATTATCCATGAGTCATTACTCTAGCCCTTTGATACTTTTATGTGTTAGGAATATACCTTATCTGAAATGTGGAAGAATATTTGCTTGTACATAGTGATAAATGTGAGATTAAGGTCTAGGTTTAAACTCTCAATTCATTTACATTTCATGCATACCTTATACACAAATCCTGAAAATAATTTCAAACAACATTTTGACTGTGATCTATTATATGAAGTCAGGAATATAATTTTCCATGTGTAACACCATGTCAGCACTCAAATAATTTTCTGTTTTTAAATATTCCAGATTTTAGGTTTTTGTACTAGAGATTCCCAACCTTCAAACAGAAGAAAAGGGAGGGGAAAAAGAGGAGAGATAGCAGCTGAAATGGATTGACAGTAGTAAATATGGATTAAAATGATGGGAAAAAAGGACGCTGTGTTCCTCTTCCAAACTACATGTCTTTTAAAATTACTTTGGAATATTATTTCAATTATTATTAATCAAAATAATTAGATTATTATCGGTACTAATCTAATTGTTATTATATTATTACTATAATCTAAATATAAACAAACAAGTATTATTTTATTGTTTTTCTTTATCAGAATGTCCTTTTAAATGAAAATTGTGCCCAATTTTAGTCTATAATAAGGTATTTTCTTTTTTTGAACTTATGAACATTATTTAGTTCAATATAAGATTTAATGTTCATGCATGTTATAGAATGTCTGATACACAAAGGCATGTGTATGATTATATGTATACATACATATGCTTTTCAAGTATATATTTCTTGGCATATAGAAAAAAATTAAAAGATTTCATATATTTATTTTTATTATTTTAAATTATGAATGTTTGTGTGTGTGTGACTGCCTGTGGGTATGTACACATGGGTATAGTTGTCTGCAGAGGTGGGAAGTACCAGATCTGGCTGGAGTTGGAGTTGCAGGTGATTGTAAGTTCCCAACACAGATGCTGGGAACTAAATATGGGCCTTCTGCAAGAGCAGTGCAGGTTCTTTACCAAAAAGCCACCACTCTAACCCCCAAAATAAACCATTGATTACCCAAATTCATTCCAAATGTTATCAATAACTCAGTAATAAGTTACACAGGGGTTTAATTGTGTTTGCCTAAAAAATCCTATTTTATTAAAAGAAGCTATGGTTCTTAGGAGAAGTGAATGACTTTAGATCTGGGGTAGGAAATGTACAAAATGAATCCAGTTATCTTGTCCAGGAACAGGAATATCATCAAGGAATATGAGGGTCATCTCAAAGGTTTCAGTAGTGAAGAAGAAAGCCCTAAAATAGATGCAGGAATGATTATTCCAGCATCCAAAAGGGATGAGTGCAACATGCTAAAATGGAATGTACTGTTAACCCTTCAAGTTAATAAGAATCAGAACTATCCAAGACAGAAACAAGTGAAATCCACAAATGGGCAACTTATGAAATGACAGCAATAGTAATAAAGAAAGCTGCAACATTAAAATGTTGTTCTACTGTTTTAGTTAGGAAGGCAAACTAAAAAATTATTAAGACAACATTTCTTTTTTTTTTTTTTTTTTTTTTTTGGTTTTTTGAGACAGGGTTTCTCTGCATAGTTTTGCGCCTTTCCTGGAGCTCACTTGGTAGCCCAGGCTGGCCTCGAACTCACAGAGATCCGCCTGGCTCTGCCTCCCGAGTGCTGGGATTAAAGGCGTGCGCCACCACCGCCCGGCTAAGACAACATTTCTTTACCCAACATCTTTAATGTCCAATGGTATCAAATATTAACAACAGCATGGAAGATCAAAAACTGTTGGCAGTTTATGTTTTAAAGCCGTTTTTGAGAGGGTGGCGTAGCAGGGACAACTGAATTTTACATACATATGTCCTAATAATCCTATTTCCTATATCTTCCTAGGAGGAAGAATTGTGATTTTGGTAGGGAGGCATTCATGATGCTATTTCTGTGACACTGTTTTTAATTGTAAAATTCAGCCAATAAGGAAAATCCATATCTAAATTATTTCAAGAGCTGTTGGGGAGATTACTTAGTGAAAGTGCTTGTCCTGTAAGCTTCAGGACCCAAAGTCAAGCCCCAGAATCTAAAGATCCCAGGTACAAAATAATCCTAACAAAGGGGAGGATGCTCCCTGGGAGTTTCCTGGGATCTATTCTAGATTAATCAGTTAGCTTTGGATTCAGAGAGAGAACATGCCTCAAAAAAAAAAAAAAAAAAAAAAAAAAAAAGGCAGAGGAGTATTGGGTGAGGCATTGATTGTCAATCAATAGCCTCCACTTATGCATATCTGTACAAAGATGTCCACACATGAATACACGCACAAAAAATCTTAAAAATATCTTCAAATTATGTTTTAAAAGACACAATGTGAAAACATGCAATGATGTGTTTATGTTACTTTAAATCATCTCACAAAACAAATTAATTTGGTATATGTTATAAATATTTAGGTGTAATTGTATAGGAAACAGGTAGCAAGAATCAAATATATACTTTAGATGAGATAGGGTGTGTTTGGGGTGGTATGGCCATAAACCAAATATATACATAGTGCTTGCACATCATGGGTAGAAAAACAATGTCTGAGAGAATTCAAATGGACTTTGGTTTTGTCTTCATGTTATACTACAGTTGATAAGAAAGTACTTTATGGTTTATAATCTTCCAATAATATTTCAGGTGAACATTTAAGGGCCCCCTTACAGATGAGAAAATGACACAGAAGTGATGGTGGATTTGTCATCCTTAAAGGACAGCAGAGACTGATCTTTGTTTTCTTTTTTTTTCCTCCAGATCACAGGGAATCGTGCAACATCAAAACTTCTTCAGGAAAACATCTATTTTGAAAGGAAAGATTTAGCATTTGCTAGTCTTTATTAATGGAAACTGCAAGTAGAAATGTGTCAAGGAGTCAATGGGATGAGGAGATCCAACAGACTAAACTCCAAGAAAGCAGAATCTAGCAGGTGCACAGCTAGAAGCTCCAATGAGAAAACCAGAGAAGTTGATGCTCAGTCAGAGGAGGTGAAGAAGCTCAGAATCAAAGCTCAGAAAGTGTGTCCCGGGAGAGGAAGTGGTCAGTAGACGGCATGTGCTGAAAAGAGATGGCAAAAGAGGGCTTAAATGTCACTGCAGTTTGACAATAGGGAGCTCATTTCCTGCCTAGCAAGGAGCCTTAGTGAATAAGAGGAAGCAGGGATCCAAATGCAGAAGAACTATGACACGAGGTTGGCTCAATAGTGTGCCACTCCATCCAAACATTAACCATGGCGTTGTCATACGATATACATTTTCGAGGATGCATACCCAAAAGAACTGGAAGCAGAAACTCAAGTAGATGCTTGCACAGCATTGTTTATAGCAGCAGCATCCATAATAGCCCAAGGAAGAAACAACTCAACTGTCCCCTGACGATGAATAAAATGTGGCACAGGCATACAACAGAACACTGTTCAGCCTTGAAAGGGGAAGATAACTTGGTCAGATGCTAGAAACGTATGAACCTGAATGAAATAAGCCAAGCACAGGGGGAGGGGACAAAGATCACAGGAGTACATTTACCTGTGGGACCTGAAGTAGTCAAATCCTAGAGTGTGGGGAGGGAGCAAGGGCAGGTTGTTGAGTGAGCACTGAGAAAGTTCTGAAGTTTGATAGTGCTGACATTCCACAATGTAGGTGTACTTGATGACTTTGAACTGTACCCATAAAATGACTAAAGTGGTGAAATCTATGTTATATTTTGACACAAATACAGAAGAAAGATGAGAGGGTTCGAGGAGAATCAGTGTTGCCAATTACCTCAAAAATTTCAGAGGAAGAAAAAGAGAGCAATAGGTGGGATTAAGTTAGTCAAGAGAAGCCGTGAAGCTGGCAGAACCTCAAGCACAGTTACCTTAATAAAGTACTTACTGGAGAAGCCTGGATACCCACCTCTCAGATAAAGGGAACACCAGTGCTGATGAAAAGGTACATGGTTGCAGTGGTCTACCCACTTATCTTCAGGGGATATATTTCCAGATTTCCCCGCAGCAGAGGCCTGAGAGCAGCTGGTACCAAACCTTACTCATGCCCATGTTTCCTGTGCCCTTACCATGAACCATATCTATGTCACCATGACATTTATTTTTTTCTTGAATTGCCAAGAATGTTCACCTTTTCCTTTAGAAAGAGTGCTTCATGTCTTCTCTTTGGTGCATTAAAGTGGGTAGAGTATCACTATTCTAGAATGCTAGGGTCATGGTTAAGTAAAATGGGTCACTTGAGTGTAGGGCCTAGGACAATGTGACAGAGGCACTGAGAACACATATGGATAATAACTGACTAGGGGTGGGTCGTGCCCACAATGTAGGTCCACCAGGCACTCAGGTGATTGATGTTCTACACAATAAGAGGCAGTCTGGCATGAGATTTTATCATGCTACAGAATTCTGAAAATTTAAAATTATATATAATTTCTGCAATTTTCCATATAATGTTATTGAACTGTGCTTGACACTTGTAACTGGAACATTAGATAGGGAGACCACAAATGAGGGGGTACTAGTGTGCCCACAGGTACTAAGGAGGTAAGGCTTGCCTTTTAGGACCATATGAACCTCCTGCTTTACTCACCGAATCGTGGCAAAAAAAAAAAAAAATCACCTAAGCCTAAATGAATCCCATCAGTGGCATTTCCTTCATGGACTATTCTATAGGATTTCACTGAAGAATTCAAATCAAATTTTAGATGATGACATGTAGGCTGTTATTGTTTGTAGTTTTTTGTTTGTTTGTTTTTTGTTTTGTTTTTGTTTTTTTGTTGTTATTGTTGTTTTTTGGATGGGTTTTTTTTGTTGTTTTTTTTTGTTTGTTTGTTTGTTTGTCCGTTGGTTTTCTTTTTGTGGTATTTCACTGCAGGCAACTCTTTTAGCTTGGCTTATTTGATTTTACTTCTTGACAATTCACATTAAATATGTGAATAAGTAATATGCAAAATGTTTCCACTTTTAATCATTCCCCAATGCATCGGTCTTTTGACCACACAGTTAAATAAAAAGCTTAGGGTGTGGGGTTGGTGGGGTTGAGGCCTCCTGGGCTTTCCCCCAATCCATGTTAGCATGTCTATTATTGTCTTTGTTCTACTCAAGTTTTGGCAGTCGGGTTGGTGAGACTTCATGAGTGTGGCTTCTGACATTTCTAGGAGACATGGTCTCCCAGGAAACTCCCTGATCCTCTGGCTCTTACAATCTTTCTGCCCTCTTCTACAGGGATCTCTGGGCCATAGGTACAGGGTTATAGAGTACATTTAGCCATTGCAACCCTACACAAAGAACTACAGGGAACTAAGGATTACTGTCAGCTAGAGAAATTGTCATCCCCAGGGAAGAATACATCCATTGGTTATCTAATACCAATTGATTGTCCCCAAAAACATACAAGTAATATTATGCAGGTAACACCTAAGTATTTATGAATATACATTAGTAAATATATATAGGCATATAACAATTAACAAAAAAGAGACTATGGACTTGATAAAGAGTGAGAAAGGGGATATGGGAGGTTTTGGAGGGAAGAAACATAAGGGGGAAATGATGCAATTACATTATAATCCACAAAGAAAAGAAATTATTTTTAAAACAGAAACAAACAAAAAAGGCTTAATGTGGTGCCCTCAGAATGGTGGTTTCCAAAGTCCAGAAAGTGGTTCTTGCAGTGTGTGAAGCTTTGCATAATTCCTGTGTTGTTCTTGCAATCCACCTCCTTCTCTTCCCCCAATAAGCTAGTGAAGGTGGGAGGAAGTGCTACTGGTTGGCTACCCATTGGCTTTTACTATCTGGGCCTGAGGACTGGACCTGAGGGAAATGTGCATCTATGTTTCTATATATGAAATATGCACGGCCGTCTGCATAGAGAGACTTTTATAGCAGTTGTCTACAGTTTCTGCATTGATTAACCAGCCCTTCCTAATATTTGTAAACATATGACTATTTTTTCAGCCATCCTCCTTCAGATATTCAATTTACTCTCCTAACTGGTAAGAGACTTAACCACCTACATGTTCATCGATACAAGATCTGTGCCTGTTTTTCACTCTTGTGGCTGAAGTTGTGAGAGATTGTGGATAAGTAACAGTTTCATTTTTGCAGTGCTTTATCTACATGTAACAGACCACTGCCATGAGAAAGGAAGTTTAAGACTTACAGGTAAAGAACCACTACCCCAATTCTGGGAAAATGTGCTAGCTAACATGGTCTCTTTCTCTCTCCCTGTTCCTCTTCCTCTCCCTCCCCCCACCCCTCTTTCTCCTGTAGTGTGATGTGCACGTGGATCATACTGCAATGACTTTAAATTAATTAGATCTTTAAAAGCAAGCCTATGTGCCATGTGCCAATCCCACCATCTCTTACACAGAACAGCATTTTTTTCTTCTGGTTTCGTTTTTCTGTAAGTATTATTTAGCCACAAGGAGCTATTTTCTTACACAAGTGAGCACTACTTGACAGAGTATAGACTTCAATAACTAGACTTCTCTAAATTTGTTTAAGTAAATATGTGTATGCATTAATTATATATGAACAGATGCACAAATTATAGTTCACTCTCCATGATTAGAAGGGCCTCGTGAATAATTTCTCTGCTTTGTAGAATTTATAATGCATAATGACTGGTATTTTGCAACTTCCTCTTTTTTGTGCACTATCCTTTTGCAGAGCAAAAGCTCTATGCTCTTGGCACTTTTGAAGAGAGTCTGGCAGAGAGCAAAGCTCTCTGAGGTGCTGCTCGTCAAACACGAATGGGGCAGATAGACCGGCGACTATAAACAAGGCCCAGAGGTAAGAAGAACCTGGTACTTGCTGCGTTTCCTTTTATTATTTGGATTTCTGTTTCTATGCCAATGATATAACGGTATGAATGCTGGTCAGATTACGAACTAGCCTGAGTAAGCCTGGTACTCCTCTCACGTAAAGAGTAAAAAAAAAAAATTATTTATTTATTTATTTTTTTTATTTATTTTTTTTTCTTACAAACTGTATGGCCGTGGCAGGCTTCTTGCTAACTGTGAGAGTAAAAATTTTAAATGAAGAAAGTTTAATCAATTTACTAAGTTTTTTGCTCACATATAGGGTTTTACTAAGCTGTAAAAAATTAAAGTTCTCTTTGTTCTGAAAGTTATTTAAGCTACTAAATAAAAAACTACCTTCCTTATTTATAGGTTAAACTGTGCACACAAACACACAGCTAACTGCTGGATAAACTTTTAGATTAGTAATAAGTTTGAATGTTTATTTTTCCTCCCTCCAGTTGATTCCTATCATTCATAAATCTTCTCACAGTCTCTTATTCTTTTTATGTTTCATTTATTGAACATTTTTCTTAAAAAGTCCATTTCTTTTTACCCACCATAAAAATGATGTTATTTAACATTTAGTATTTGGGATTTTTTCATATTATTAAATTATGACACTTAAATTTTGAAAAATGACTTGAAATGTAAATCTAGTGCATGAGTTTAAAGTCTAAATAGGTAAATCTAAGTTTTCTGATAAGAGCACTTTGTGTTTATTATACTTAATATAGTAAAAAAAAACTAGAACAAAGATCATTCATATTAGTAACTGTAAACTAAACTACATAGGTTTATGCGGCAAATCCTAAAACTGTCTATGTCTTGAAGAAGCCCTTTCCCATTCATGCCAGTGTCAGAAGCTTCTTGTCCAAGTTAAATCTATAACAACGCATAAAAGCAAGCTGCCTTTTCTTACGTCTTGGTTTTTTTTAAGTTTGCTAAAAACATTATACCACACTGAAGTGAACAACCACGGTTTAGGGAGGACAATGGCGCTCACGAGCGCTGTTCAGTTACACACTTGAGGTTTGCATAGTTTGCCTGTGAAAACTCGCAAGACTTAATAGAAGAAAATGAGATACATTACACACCCACTGTTTGAGATTTTCTAAAACAAACATCTAGACTTGCCCATCGGAGAGCACATTTAATTTTACTTTTAAAGCAGACAATCATGGCCTCCAGTAATGAAAACCCCCACTATCTCATTTCTTGCTGGATCTTGTTTTTGCTGTATTTCTGAGCAATGATGTCTTCCTGGTTCTGTTGCAGTCGCTGGTACCTCCTGACTGTTTAAAACTATTTTCACACACTGGACTCTGACCATAGTCATTTTTTTTTTTTTTTACAATGGAGTCAGGAAACAAATGTTTAGCATTGTAAATTCAGGGAAGTAATTGATAATGACAGTTGGACATTTTATCGAGAACTTACGTAAGTTGGTAGTTTAGAATCCCATAACATTGTGCCTCCTCATCTCTAAGTATCACATACTAACTCACTAATACTTCTATCCGAACTTGGTTATGTTAACTCAACAATACTACTTCTAACGTCTATTTTATCAATACCCGTATTTTCGAATATCTGTACATTTAACTATAAGATATTTTGATATCATGAACTACTAAGTATTGTGAGTATGCTATACATTATGTGACATTACAGTGCATGTTGGATAAGAACCGTAAGGAAATTACGGAGAAAGTTGATCACCACTGTAACTCAAGGCAATAAAGGCCGTAGAGAACATGCTGTCTTGTTGGCAGGACAGATTTGTTGTTGATGTGAATTATTCTAAGTCTGAGTTAGCAGCTTGCTTCTAGATTGTGGAAAATGAGTTTAGAATTTCTTCTTTGAAAACAATCTATTTACAGACAGGAAACATGAGTGCTTGACTGATTGTTTCCAGGAGACATTCGAATGTTGAAGGGACATTTTGGACAATATTAGCATTGTGTTTCTTTTTCTCAGAGACTCGCTAAAGCAGAGCATTTAGAGTCTGTCCCCAAGTCAAAATGCTTTTGGTGGAATTAGAAAGAATATTGTAAGTAACACATTTCTGAAAACAGATTTTGGCTTTTAACAAAGATAAATATTGATGCTTCATTATATTTCACTCATGTGATGCAATTGTTTGAGATATGAATGGTTGTTGAAACTGCCGAGCTGCTGTAAACCATATCTTGACAAGACCTAGTTGGCTCTGGAATATATGGGAGATACTTCAGGGATATGTGAGATGATTGAAGAAGCCCAGGCAGGGTTGATACTGAGAAGCTCAGAGTGAGTAGGTGTTTCTTTCACACACTGACCATCCCAAAATTGCCCACCATGCAAGAGAGTGCCTGCTTCTTATGAGTTATTAATGTAACTTACAAGTAAGTGACAAAACATATTTATATTTTCTATATATATAAACATGTTCTGAATAAATGATAAAATTACTATATGTACAAAAATGTACAGTATGAATAAATGCATTCAAAGAATGTGCATATCAATTTATGAAATTATTTGTGTAAAAATAAAAGATACAAACAAGCCCATTTTGTTACTGGATAGATCCATCTTTATAGATTCAATGACATACAGTCTAATTTACAGATCTGTGCTATAAGAAAAAAGTTAGAAGTATGATTTCTTGGATTTTACGTTTTAAAGATGTAAATTTTCTTTTAGGAATGACTGTTACATTTCCTTCACTTGCCTGACATTTATGCTGTAGTTGGTTTTTTTTTTTTGCTCTTAATATGTTACCTGAACTAAAATTTGGTTCTTAGATTTAATATTGTCCATTTTCCTTCCAGTTTTATTTTCATCATTGTAAACAAAAACTGAAAACAGCTTGTAATTTTTTATTTGCTATACCTTGTCCTTTAATATTATTGAAAAAAATATTTTTTATTTTTAAATGAAAATTTAAGGGGAAATGTCATTAGAATTAATAATTTCAGAACTGCCATAAGTTAATGAGAATAAAGTTAGCCTTTTGCTGTGGGTACCTGGATGGGAACTGGTTTCTTCTGCGTTAACATATCATTTACAGGTAGTTCATTGTGAGTCTTTATTTTTGCTTTATTCTGTTGTTACCACATCCTCGAAATTCCTTTCACTTTGGGAACAAGTGCAGTCATGTGGTCTCTGCAAACATCATTACAGCTTGTTGTCATTCTGGATAAATATTGTGGAAGCTCGTGAGTACACCTTAATCCACTTCATTGGTGTTTTCACAAGGAAATAATTTTAAGCAAGTTATTTCATCTTTTCTTTCATGGCAGACAGATCTGAATGAGAAAAGCAACAAAAGCACTCTTCACGATGATAAGGCTGCCAAGCAAAGAGAGTTTACCTGTTTCAAATACTCCCCAGCAACTTTTGCTTATTTTTTTAACTTTAACTTATTTTCAAAGTTGTAGTTTGAGTATAGTGATTCACACCTCTAATCCCAGCACAGGGGAGGTGGAAGCAACAGGATTACTATAATTTTTGAGGCTGCCTAGGCTATGAGTTTGGGGCCACATTTGGATACAAAGTAAGAGCTTGCCTTGAAAACAGAAAATAAAAATAATTTCAAGCCCCAAATGTCATAAAATAGTTTAATGGGTATCTGTGCATCTTACACTTCTTTGTCTCATAATGCATGTTTCTTTCTGTAGCTATTCTCTTTGTTCTGACTGAGCACAAGACTCTTTACTTCTGTGTGCAATCCTAAGTGTAGTCTCTCTTAGCACATATATACAATGTTTGCTTCGTAAATCTGCAACCACAGTCTACTTTTATCCAATCTCTGTCCCTATTTCAGTTTTGTTGTTTTATAATATTATTCCTTCCGGTGACCAATTCAATCTAGAGTTGATAGTCACATTTAATTGTTACTTCTCTTTTTATTTTTTAATTGGCAAATAAAATTGCATGTATTTATTATGCACAACATATTGTTTTGAAGCATGCATATATTAGTAATGGGTAATTCTATATAATTAGCATATACATTACTCCACATTTATTTTATTTTGTTTTATTTTATTGTTAAAACACTCAATATTACTTTCTTGGCAGTTTTCACAGATACTAGACATTGCGACTAACAGTCATCATGTTGAATGCTTTGCCTCCTTGCTCTTTTTGGTTTGGAAAATATGCATATCATTATCTCTGGTAAAACTAAATAATTTAAATGACATTATCTTTCACCAACACTTTTTCTTCACCTTTTAAAATTTTTGTAAAACAAGGATATTTAACTGATGTATAAAACAGAAACAGTACATATCTAAGAAATGTCTTACATGTAACGTGTTGGTACAAGAACAGATCGTGTAATCTTCAAATCAGGGTAAACATATCTATCTCAAATATGTATTATTTCCTTATGAGGAAAGTATTCAAAATCTCTTCTTATAGATTTTTATAACAGTATATAACTGTTATCCAAATAATCTTCATTTCGCTAGCATGTTTCTGTGCAGTGTTTTTCTGATGTTGCCTCCTGTTTGGGGTGGGGGTGGTCATATGTTTTCTGACACCACTTTCTGTTTGGGGTGGCTATACATTTCTGCTGGAGTCTTGCAGAGGTGTGGGTTTTCCCTCGTGCTAACACGTGGACAGTCACAGATGCTCTCTTGTCCAGCACAGACAATGTCAAATTACTGCCTCCCGAGGTAATGCCTGCATTTCCCCACTATATAGTGACAACGTTCCCCTGAACATATTTACTGATATTCTTTTCTAATGCAATCTTTATTGTGAAGTTTAACAAGTCCTAATCTTGCAAAGACACTATCTTCCAACTGTGGTGCTTCCTCCATGTTTACCTGACGTTTTCAAGCTACCGTAGGCCAAAGAAACTTCAACATTTGTTCATTTATGTTTTGATCTATGTTGCTGGTATGGGCTCAAGGAACTTCCAGCTTTTTCCATGACTTGTAATTCTTTATTGCCTAAATTATTTGCTGTCAAATTGTACACATTTGAGCATCAGAACTTCATTCATTCTGGTTTCTAGGTCCTTATGGCATTCATCTACCAGATTAGTGAGATTTTTCTTACTTTTAGCATGAAAAGTTAACCAAAGCTGCTACAACTTCCATCCAGTTGGATTGCTAGAATCATTCACCATTTCTTTGGTTGGTGGCACTACAAGACATGGTCCTTGACACTTGAATGTTTTTGTTTTGTGACCCTTTCTGCAGAATATAGTAATGTATATGCATGTACGCAAACACAAACATGTAAGTATAGATGCATACATCAACATACATATGTGAAAATTTTCACATCCACTCCTATATATTTTGGGTAATCTGAGCTCATCCTGAGTCATTAGGTAAATCCATCTTCCTAGGGACTCTTTCTTATCCTCTCCTTTGTATGTATGTTTATTCTTCCATGGAGCGATCCCTGTGGCCTGATAACCTTGGCAGCTTATGCATTGACCCAGTTCTATACAGTATAGGTAGAATCATTTCAGAATTTCTACTTTCAGATATTCTGTGTACTGGTTTGCAGTCCTCCCAAATATCACCAAATAATTGTGTACAATTTCCTTGGCTCAGAGCTTCCTTCCAGTTCCTGCTTCCTTCCCAATCAGGGTGACTATACTATTAATTAAGTTTGTTGCCATTCAATTCCATTTTGAGTATTTTTAAAACATTTACATTATTTTTTGTTTGATTTCATTTTTTCTTTCATTGATTTGTTAACTGTACTGAATAACTTGCCACAGCCAGTTCTACTACTAACTCATCATACTCTGACTTAAATGTTGTGGATAGAATTCAGCAACACCTGCTTGAGTTATTTGTTAGGCTTTATTTTTTTATTTCAATTTTGATAAATTTATATTTTATATTAGCTCAAATTATTTTGATATTGCAAAAAAGAAAACTCCAGAAAATAAAGTGATTATCTGTAGTGAGTAACCATAATGGAAAAATATATAGGTTTATCATGCCACAGTTTTTTTTTTAATGTTGAATGTACACATGGAATCACATTTACAGAAACCATTCTGTAAGGAAAAAATGTAGAAATCATAAATCTGTACATCCTATGTACACTCAATAATCTGTCATCTTGTATGTAACACTAGAACATCCCTTTACTAAGACTTCCCCATCATCTACTCATGAACTTATAACTATAAACATAACCTAATGTGTGTGTTAGGAAGACAAAGATTCATTTTCAACTTCCATTTATCTACTTACTGACTACAATCTGAAGTCACTTGTGTTTTCTCTTCCAATATCCTCCTTGAATCTCAATGTTCCAAGCTCATTGACCCAGGTTTTGTGTACATGCTCATTTCTTTTTCTTTAACTTTCTATTAATTTTAAATAATAGGAAAAATACATTCCTGAACTGTCTTCCAATGTCTGGACTCATATGGCAAAATGACTATTAACTTGTTCACTCAGATATTAACAGAAATCATAATTTTAATATCCTCCCGGATGGAACCTTTCCCTTCCCAACCTTCTCTCTGCCCCAGCCAGAGTAATTGTCACTAATCAGCACCCCATCCCAGTTACTCAGTTGATTAACATCCTTATCTTCATCTGTTCTCTACTTACCAACAAGACTATGAACTAGGTCCAAAGCAAGTCTGGGTGGGCTCTCCTTCCACACCCTGTGGACAGTATAATACAATGTGGCCTTTGCTCTCCTAGTCCCCTAAGAAACTCTTTCCACTCTTGTGTGCCTGCCAGCACAGCCTGAAAATTAAACCACACTACTCTCTGGTCAGAATTCTCTAAATGGTTTCCTTTCTCATTAGGAAAAAAATCTGAAATCCTAGATAAGGCCGTGCCTTGACCTCTACCTACCTGCCCTTCCTCATAGCTTGCTCTGAGTATTTCCTGGCCCTACTGTTCATTTTTTAACCACAGCATGTTCCCAGCTAATTACTGACCAAAGATTCTTTCACATACTCATTCTTCTTTCTCTAGCATGTTCTTCCCATAAGCTGTGACACAATAGCTTATTCACATCTCAGCTCAGACATCCCCCTAGGCATTGTCTCTCATTACCAGCTACCTGGTTAATTGCAGTAGACTGCCTAACAGCTCTCTACCTTTTTGTTCTACTACTTTTTATTTTTGTTGTTTGCTTGAGACAGGGCCTCAATATGTAGCTCAGATTGGCCTAGGACATGATTCTCCTACCCCAGCCTCCCAACTGCTGGAAATATGGTTGCAGTGTATGCATGCCACTGGGATCCATCCTCCTTCCTTCCTTCCTTCTTCCTTCCCTCCCTTCCTTCCCCCAGTCTCTAGTAAATTGCACAGCACATAATCCATGCTCCATAGATAAAAGATGACTAAGTCCAACATTTCACCATTTTTGAGCTGCATATACAAATCAAACACACAAGACAGAAATAGCTGTGTCCCAAGGTGGCCTGGGGGAGGTCTTGGTTATGGCTGTGCTCAAAGCTCGCATGCAGTTGTCAGGTGGAGAAACTGTTCTTGTTGAGTCAAGGGAACTGAAACTAAACTGTGGTCCCAGGAGACAGTAAATAGACCAAGACGTTCAGTTTTTTTTCCTCTCTCTCTCTCTCTCTTCCTGTGTTGGCTTTTTTCCACTGAGCTAAAAACAAACAAGTTCACAGTGCCTGCCACCATTTCAGAATCCTGTATGGCAGGGTAATACTCTGTGTTGCTTTCTCCACTGCCTTCAACTTAATCCCCACCCTGCCACCAAGAAATCCATGTGATGCTTTTCTTTGACAGTTAGAAGTCATGGGTGTCCATAAGCCTATCTCTGTCAGAACGCTTTCCTGACTAAGCACGTTGTTTTGTAATACTTCCTGTATCTAGTTTTGATTTTGAAGTTGATCACAAAGCTACTCTAGGGAAACTGACTTTCTTGTGTATTCAAAATGTAGTATAGAAAGATGTAAGAATCTGCCTCTTCTCTTGAGATTGTCAGGCCCCAAATGACGATGTGATGATGATGAAGATGATGATGATGAAGTGCTGGGCATTTTTTTTTGTGTGCCATCATTTGTCAGGTGCTTCATATTATTAACTTCATGTCCTCAACAATTCTGTAAAATCAGAGCTATTGTTCACATTTTTTTCTTAAGAAAGAAAAATAAATTCAGAGAGTGGATTGGTGGATAAAGTCACAAAACTTGATCCTGGCATATTGATCTCCAAGCTGGACACGTGGTGTGTTATGATACTGCCTCTGCTTAGTTTTGGATACGGAACGCAGGCCAACTTCTAGTGTGGATGCAGGAGCTCACATTTGCAGCTCCGACTTAGAGACTGACGTCCTAAGTAGTTGAGCACTGCATACAGAGCGCAGCAGTGACACACTGAAGGCTCTCTGGAGCCCGACACTCTAAATGATATAATTATATTATAAGCTCAACAAATAAAACAATTATTTAAAGGGGAATTCCTGGCATTGTTTAATTAGATGAAGAAAAGTCTTGCATTTACATAAGATGTTTGGATAAGACAAGATCAGGAAGTTTCAGAGAAAATTCAAAGAAGTAAGAAGCAATCCTAATACTCTGTGACTTCAATAGGGAGCCATATGGAGCCATTTTTCCATACTGTATTCCCACCTCAAGAGTTGTTAGGTGACACTAATTGCATTATGTGAAGATTTTAACTCGTGTGAGAAACTTTGCTTTTCATTTTGAAGTGTACCTCTCTGTTCATTTACGTACCAAACCCTGTGCTTTGGGCATGGTTCTAGAGCCAGGGAAGCAGTAATAACTTAGATCAAGTTTCCACACTCAAGGAGTCCACAGTCTGGAAGGGCGAAGCACTGGATAAATCAGTTAAGTACAGCACTTTCCAAAGGGTCCTTAGGACAATGCTATGCCCAATCTGCTCAGCAGAGTTAAATAACAAAGACAGCGGGGAAGGGCTTTTGCCCTGGCTGGGCTCTTGAGATCTCCTCTTTAAAAAGATGATATGTAAGGCAATAACAAGGTGAAAGAAGGGGCATTGCCAGGTCCAGGGCATGACTGAACTTGACATATCAGAAAGCAGAATGGAGTCTAGGTGATAGTGTGTCATGAGAGAGAAATCTCTTGAACTGGTACTCAGAAAGGGTTGAGTCTTATAGATTGGGGGCCAAGAGACAAAGAGCAAACATTTGCAATGATGTGCACATGTGTGAATTGGGGGCAGGAATGCACTGAAAGATCCATTATCTCTGATTAACACAGGCCAGGAAATACTTGGGTGTGAGAAGAAGTAGCAATTACAACACAGGTCAGAAGTTTCCTTGGAGATAAATTATTGTACTAGATGAATTGCAGATAAGACAGGCTAGCCTTCAGAGGTTAACTACACATTTTTGCCCTTTAATTTCTGTAATAGGTCAAGTTTGATAAAAGTTAAAAGGGTTCAAAAATTATTTAAATTTGTTAGCATAAGATTTTTAAAAAGAAATTGTTACAGAATAATTGGCTATCACCCTATCCATTTGAAAATATGTACACTGATGACTTGTGGTGTGCTTTTGTTCATTTTTTTTCTCTTTTGGGGGGCCTACCATCCAGCTCCCAAATAAATCACACATGAAGACTTATTCTTAATTATAAATGCCTGGGCTTAGCTTGGCTTGTTTCTTGCCAGCTTTTCTTAACTTTAAAGTATCCCATCTACCTTTTGCTTCTGGGCTTTTTCCTTTTCTTACTTCTGTAAATCTTACTTTCACTCTTACTCTATAGCTGACTGTGTTGTCGGGTGGCTGGTCCCTGGTATCCTCATCCTTCTTCTCTTTCTTTCCTTGATCTTTCTTCTTGCTCCTCCCAAATTTCTCTTGTTATTTATTCTCTCTACCTGCCAGCCCTGCCTATCCTTCCTGCTGCCTTATTATTGACTGTTCAGTTCTTTTTTTAGACTATCAGGTACTTTAGACAGGCAAAGTAACACAGCTTCACAGAATTAAACAAATGCTACATAAAAGAATGCAACACATCTTTGCATCATTAAACAAATGTTCCACAGCATAAACAAATGTAACACATCTTAAAATAATATTCTACAATAGTGATGGTCATCATGAACTTTAATTTCTATATGCATATGAAGTAGAAACAGTTATTTTCCAGCCCCAAGAGACAACCTCTCTGAGGTCCCCTCATTTATCCTTTCCAATGCATCAGTGACTGTTGAGTCCTAGAAGTACTAGCATGCTACTTCTTAAGTATTGGTTATAAATTTCCTCTGATTGTTACAATTATCCCAAGAGATGTAAACAATCTCAACATTCACTTTTAAGTCATCAGTTGGACTGAACTAAGGATTGAGGGGTGTGAACTGCTGAGAGACTATTGAAAAGTATGTTTTTAGTTGATTTAACAGCCTCAATGTCAGTTAGTGAGGGACAACAAGAACAAATGCCCAGGCTGGGGAGCTGCCTTAGTTGGTAAAGTGCTTGCTGTGTAAGCACTAAGATGTGAGTTGGAGCCCCAGAGCCAGGTATAGCAGCTCACAGCCATAATCCCAGCACTGGGCTGTTGGAAACATGAGGACTGCGGGGGCCTCAGTGGACAGCTAGGCTAGTCTACTTGGCAAATTCCAGGTCAGTAATAGACCCTGTGCAAAAACCAAAAAATAGTGGATGGTGCCCGAAGAAGGACTCTGAGGTGCATCTCTGGCCTCCACACACATGCACATGGGACTAGACCCATTCGTGCATCCACATCACAGGGACATGTACACTTATAGACACGCGTAACCACACGCACACGTGCACAACACCAAAAATATCCTTCTCTCATACTCAGAAAGTTAGTGGCATGACATATGAATCCTTCTACTCCTGGTCTGAGTCAAAACGTGACAATAAAATCTACTCCTGGTCTAGGACAAAGTATGGGCTTGAGGGATGACCTTAGTTGGACCAGGGAGTCCCACTCATCACTTCCCTTAGGGAGACAGACACGTACACTGTAAGTTTATAAACTCAGCCTTGAATACTCCTGCCACCCTTCAAAGAAAAAAAATAAAACAGAACAAAACGTTTGGTATACTGGTTCTACAGAGATATGAAGAGCTTTCTAGCTAATTATCAAGGCATTCCGTCCTACCATCAAACTAGCTGGGTGTGGGGACTCACTGTATTGTCACATTTTTGCTTAGTACATGCCATGTGGTCCCAAGTACATGCGTATGGGGGAATCAACCCATAAATATCTATACTGTGTATGAGAGAACATGACGATACTTAGGCTTCTTCCTGGCTAGGGCAGAATAATCCAGAAGCATAAGAGTTTGGATTTTCTGCAACTGGAAAGGTATGCCCTTTCTTCATCCTTGCATCCATTGACAAGTGCTCAGGTTGATTTTATAAGGACTATTTTGAATTGTGCAGCAATGAACATAACAGTGTTATATTTCTTCAAAATATTGTTTTGCTTTCTTTGATGTACAGGAAATAGTGTGGTGCTAGAACATATATAAGGTTCTTTTTCAATTTTGTGTGGCACCTTCATACTGTGCATACGCCAATTCACAGCCTTACTGGCAGTGTAAAGGATTCCTTTTTCTCCACACTCTTAACAACAATGGTTATGTTTTGTCTTTTTGACAATAGCTATTCTAAACAGAGTGAGGCAGTACTCGTACTTCATTACTAAGATAACTGATATTAAATGTACGCATCACACACACACACACACACACACACACACACACACACACGCATGCACAAATGGCAACTACATAAAGTCATACATCTGTTAACAAGCTAGATGTTACAATTCTGAAATGTCTAATTTCAAGAAATTGTATTGTGCATAATAAATGCATATGCATTTAGATGTTGATTTGAAGATAAATCAGTTGAATAATAAGAGTAGCATACATGTGAAGAGATGAACTAGATTCTAGGAAGAGGATGTAGGAGGAACACATGCTTTAAGGCCTAACAAGTTGACTCGGAGCTGGTGAGCAGTATCTGTGAAGGACATCTTTCCAAAAGCCAAGAGCCTTATCAACTGCCTTATTGGCTTTGCTACTCCCTCTCATTAGAAACCCACCATGTTAGAGAAGAATACCTTTCAAAGATGAATTATTCCTGGCATGAATCCTTCATTCCTGTGGCACAAGCATTTGGTACAAATGGGTCCTCAGCAGCACAACCACTATTTCTCTCTCAGAGTTCTGGGCAACTGCTAGATTCATGTTACTTAAAAGATACCAAAAGGTGATTGAATTTTTTTCATGGACCAAATTCCCTGAGTGTATATAAATAAACAAAGGACATATGATATGCCCTTTAGAACCCCAAAGGAAGTTGTTCCCATACAACTGTCTGTCTTCTGGAAATTGGTAGGTTTGCTTGATTTAGTTTGACTTGTCTTATATTTTTGCTTGTAAGGTAGGTCAGGAATGTTGGATAAAACAAAGGTATGCACTGGACAACTAAGAGCAATGCAATGCTTCCTCTACCCAGCTCAAGGCCCTGGTTCGAGCTGGTGGTGTTGGGAGGTAGGACAAAAAAGTGATATTTCTCAATTATTGCTCATTCAAGAAAATGTTTTGGGGTCTGTTAAAGTTACAGTCTACTGATCTGTTTAAAAACCTTAACTAACCTCTATCCCTATGATTGGACTCTTTTACAATCCATAGTTGCATGATTCTTAACCTCTGTGTTTGATTTGAGTCCTCACATTCTGAGCAGATGTGAAACTTAATAGGCACTATTTTTTTAAAAAATGCTTTCTATTTTAAAATTTATAATCAATTTCCACTTAAAATAACAACAATAACCATAATTTATTAAAGGCCCAATCATGAAGTCATTTCTGGTCATAATTTCATGGAGTAGAGGTATATAACATCCACTGAAAACTGCAAATTAAAGAGATTGTCTGAATCCTATTCTTCTTTATTGTGCAGGAACACAATATTGTCCTGGGAAGAACAAGACTTCCTTAAATAATGAATCACTATTTTTTGATCTGATTCTGTCAGAATTGTTGCTGCATCCACAGGCAGTCCAGGTCCACCAGGCTGGGGGAGGGGCATAATTTTGCCTTGCTACCAATGGAGGCCAAAGACAAGTCAGCAGGCCAGGAAGCAGCCAAAGGCAAGTTCCAGCCAATGGGACTCTTACAAGTGGGAAATGGCTCAGGTGCTGTGTTTAGCATGTGTACACTGTTATCAGGAACTCCAACTGTGAGTGTTGAGCCTGAATTACGAGGTTGTTTGGCAATGAACAAAATGACGTCTTTGGCTACTTCTTCTCAGTGAAGACAATTCTGGTTATGCCACAAGTTTGTGTGTACTTCTGTTTCCTAGTACTTTAGGCTACTATCTATGTACGATTAGGTGCCCAAGGCACCCTTTATCTAAACATGCTGAAGACTAACCTAGCAAAGCCAATATTTTATTGCCTTCATAGGACACTTGGTATTTGGGGACCCTGAAAGTTACTTTTGGTTTCTAGCAAACAGACCCACCAAAACGTTGCTTGGATAAACAAACTTTAAAGATCTCCCGAGGGGAAAAGATGTCCTGACTCGGTTTCTAGTTTAAACTATCTTTAGAAAGCTATGCTACAGGAGGAGCAGTGTGGCCAGCCGCTTTCATACTGTTAGCTTTTACTTTATTTAATTGTAAAGAGTGAATGACAAGCAGGAAAGTGTTTTTGTGGAGCGTGGGCGTCTGAAGCTGTGGAAGGAACCTATGCTCTGCATGGGAGTAAGCTTGTGGGTGGCAGTTATAGACTCGTTGAGAATAATCATGCATAAATATCTCTTCTGTGCTGCCTTGAAAGGATTCAATACACTCCTATTATAGGCACTTGATATATTATTTGAAATAAGCACATATTAGCTTATATCTAGGAACAGATAAATGGTAACCACATCAAGGACAAACAATTTCTAAAAGCACTTTTATCTATGACAAAACAAAAGATAACACAATTGGATATTCATTTTTTTTTTCAAATACCATTTCAAAGCTTGCATGTTACAGTCCTTGAAAATATTAAAGGGAAGCAGCCAGTGTTTGTCTGTTGGTGTCACAGCTTTAAAAGATTCACTCTGCAAAGTGAATGAAACTGACACCAAAAACCCCAGCAAGGGCCAGGGTGCAGTAGTAATAATGATCAGCCACAGATTGCTGACAACCTTGCCCTGAAAGACTATACACATTTCTTGCCAGTTAACAGAAACACTCACTATTTCACGCAACTAGTAATGGAATTCTGTGCTTAGAAAAGAAGAGGGCTTCAGGCAGCTAGATGTGTAGTGCACATGTTTTGATGACAAGTATGTCTAGACATTTGAATCTGATGGCAAAAGAGAATGGGGATGATGATGAGGAGGAGGAGGATGGTAAGGCAGGAACAATGGCTCAGTGACTGAGCACTTACTGTTTTTGCCTAAAGAACGCAGGTTTGGTTCCTAGCACTCACATATCAGCTCACAACCACCTGTAACTACAGTTCAAGGAGCTCCAACTCCCTTTTCTGATTTCTGAGAGCTCCTGAACATGTGTGATGCACAAACATTTACTCAGGCACACACACACTCACACACACACTCACACACACACACCCATAAAGTTAAATTTATACTTTTCAATCCTACCATAGTGGCACATGCCTTTAATTCCAGCACTTGGGAGGCAGAGACAGGTGGGTCTCTGTGAGCTTAAGGCCAGCCAGATCTAAAAAGTGTGAGTTCCAGGACAGCCATGACTGTAACACAGAGAAACCCTGTCTTTAAAAAAACAATAAACAAAAAACAAATACAAAAAAATATACTTTCAAAGAGATAATTGTCTGATTAGACCCATTATTTATACACATTTCTTTCACATATTCCAAATACATTCACATGATTTATGTAACTGGTCATAACTTACAGCTTCAAACTCATTCATTGCTAGACTGAACCTTCCAAGATGCTTGGAGTCTACTCTTTTTTTTTTTAATTTAATTTTATTTTATTTTACAATATAATTTAGTTCTACATATCAGCCACGGATTCCCTTGTTCTCCCCCGTCCCGCCCCCCTCCCCTTCCCCCCAGCTCACCCCCCATTTCCACCTCCTCCAGGGCAAAGCCTCCCCCAGGACTGAGATCAACCTGGTGGACTCAGTCCAGGCAGGTCCAGTCCCCTCCTCCCAGGCTGAGCCTAGCGTCCCTGCATAAGCTCCAGGTTTCAAACAGCTAACTCATGCAATGAGCACAGGACCCGGTCCCACTGCCTGGATGCCTCCCAAACAGATCAAGCTAATCAGCTGTCTTACCTATTCAGAGGGCCTGATTCAGTTGGGGGCCCCCCAGCCTTTGGTTCATAGTTCATGTGTTTTCATTCCTTTGGCTATTTGTCACTGTGCTTTATCCAACCTTGGTCTCAACAATTCTCACTCATATAAACCCTCCTCTTTCTAGCTAATTGGACTCCTAGAGCTCCACCCGGGGCCTAGCCGTGGATCTCTGCATCCATAAGCCCACAGCCTCTAGGGGAAGCTGGGATTATGCCAGCCATTCCATTTCTTGTAGCCCAAATAGGAAAACTGATAGCAATAACATCTAGCATGAAAGTGCATCATTGTTTGGTGACATGGTAAGTTACAACTTGAAAGTTTGAAAAGTGAAAAGAATGTTCCTCCTTGTTTAAGGACATACAGCATGGGGAAGCTGGAGGGTTAGTCTCTTGTGGTTCTGTACTGCTGGTGCCCTTTGAGGAAGCATGAGCATTCAGATCAATCCAGTCACAGCTGGTGGGCCAACTGGATTGATGGCGAACTCATGGTGCGGTACATTTAGACCTGAAACAAAAACTTCAACTGAAATCAAGTGAGGCATTTATTAATTTGTGTGCATGATTTAAATATGTAAATGTGTTCAGTGAATGTATAAAACGTAGTAAAATATACAAAAGTGGTTTTGGATACTTTTTTTTTTTTTTTTTGGCTTTTCGAGACAGGGTTTCTCTGTGGAGCTTTGCGCTTTTCCTGGATCTCTCTCTCTGTAGACCAGGCTGGCCTCGAACTCACAGAGATCCGCCTGCCTCTGCCTCCCAAGTGCTGGGATTAAAGGCGTGCGCCACCACCGCCCAGCTTGGATACTGCTTGTTTGAGTACACACAAGAAAGTGCCAGGACATACTTTCTCTGACACGTTGACATCTCTCGAAGGGTTTTGGGACATGTTTCTGTAGAAGAGATAAGGCATGGAATTCAAAGCAACAGCAACCTAAGCATTTAAAAACATGTAGGATTATCTTCTGCATGGTCTCAATGGTTGGTCTAATTTGCTTTTATGCCCGTGGACCAATAGTACATATTTAATAGAGTAAACCTGCTTTGTTTGCCTGAGAAGCACCAAGCAAGTGTGAGACTAAATATATTCTTCCTTCACCAATTCAGCTCTCCACAGCTATCCTAACTCCCCAATTTACAGAAGCATATGAACACCACTTTGCCCAAACTAACATTTTCCTACAGATACTACTGTTTCTATTGAGCCAAACAAATCTTACCCATCACATGTAGAAATGGAGCAGACCAATGGATTGCTCCTGATCCTGAATGACTTGCATCTATTTCTGAATTTTAGCTCAACAGCAGTAAGCTGTACACTGGCACCATCCAGGGGGCTTTATGATATCAATATGTTGGGTTCACTCCCAGAAATTGATTGTGTTAGTTTAGGCTTTTGCATATTGATCCAAAATGTTTACAGCCACAGGCCTAATTTCAGCTACCTCATTTCTAACAGCACCCTGTCTACCTCTGTGAGGTTCAAAGTCATGTTAGAATGTCTAACATCTGAGGATTCACCAGCTTCTATTTTTCCTTTCCTTCAGCAGGGAGAGAAAGGGTGAGAAGTGTGGGGAGGAGTCTGTGAGGGAGAGGAGCTGGTATCTGTGCCCAGGGTGCACAAAGCCATTTCTATTAGCGGTTCATTAGGGCTGACACACTGTCCTTGGTGGAAGCAGATACTCTTCATTCTTGCCTTAGTGCGAATGACCTTGATCAGATAAAATCTCCTATCACCTGCTGAAGATTTGTGACTTAGGTTTAAGGAAGCCAGGAGAGAAAGCTGCAAGGCCCCAGGGGACTTACAGAAGAAATGCCAGGCTCCTGCTGTCTGGCAGCCCAGTCTCTGGGAAACAGGCATGAAAAACAGGGTTTCCATAGGGCAATATGATTATTCTGCTCTGAAAACCACACTTCCCTTTCACATTGCTGGGTGATGAGTGTTAGCAGTTTGCATCTGATCAAGTCACTTGTCTGTCTCTTGGTCCTTCAAGACTTTTACTCTGATTTTATTTTTTCTTTACCATGAAGCTGTTAACAGTTGTTGGATAATTCTACCACTCGAAGTGGCTTAGAATCCAATGAGGACCAAGGCCTGGCCCCACCCTGTCCTCTTTGCCACCTGCTTAGCACATGGCAAACATGTAGGGCCTGCTGAATTTAACTGAACTGCTGTATTGTTACAAGCTTTCTAATCTGCATTCTCTCCAAAATTCTCTCCACCTCAGAGTCATAGAACACCCCGAGGAAGACAGCAGCCACAAATTCTCACATATTGTCAGGGATCAATAAATAATTGTTAAATGGATTAATGGACAGTGCATTGATATTAAAATCAGGGGTTGGAGATATGGCAGTTAAGAGCATGTGCAGCTCTTGTAGAGAATCAAGTTCGGTTCCCAGCATCTGTGTCTGGGAGCTCACAACTGCTGAAATCTCCAGCTCTAGGTAATCTGAGAGCTTTGGCTTCTTTTGATAAGTACACACATGTACATACATCTGCTGGCACACACACATACACACACACAAAAATAATAATTTATAATTATGTCTCCCAGTTCACATGCTGTTGAACAAGGTAAAGTGGAAAGAATGTGTCTATGAATGTATGTATCAATTTTATATGTGACGAAGTTTTGTCTTAGTCAGAGTCAAGGATTAAGACATCTCTTGAGACATGGTTTAAAGTCATTTTAAGCATTTCAGGGATCTCAGAAGAGTAAGAAATAATAGGATGGTACAGTTGATGATTCAGGCAGACAAATAAACACACACATACACACACACAAACAGAACACAATGGAACGAAAAAGGACAGAAATATGAAGTACTATGAAATCAAAGGAAAGGAATGTCAAGCATGAATAGGTAACCAATGAAAAAGAACCCTGGCTGTTGTAATATTTGAGAGTGTCAGTTTTAAGAATTAATAAGGTTGTGACTATATCTGTCATAAAAAAGGTCACAGACTTTTCTACAATGAGCAATGTTAATAATATATATGTATATGTATATGTATATGTATATGTATATAATTAAGCTCTTTCATATACTATAATCCAAATGTATACATATATATGTATATATACTGTAACAAAAGAATTACCAGGGAATTCTGTATTTAGCAGCACCATATAATTTCATGGCATAACAGAAAGTGTTTCACAACATTACATATAATTACATAGCATAAGCAAAAATAGATGAAATATCTACTTTGGCCTCCCCACTACCTGTCTTATGTTTAATTGTGTATTTTTTATTTATTAAAAGGTCAATGTTACATATTTTATTATTTTAATTACAGCCCCCATGACACTATATATATATATATATATATATATATATATATATATATATATATATAATTTTACAATACCTTTCAGTTCTACATATCAGCCACGGGTTCCCCTATTCTCCCGCCTCCCACCCCCTCCCCTTACCCCCAGCCTACCCCCCATTCCCACCTCCTCCAGGACAAGTCCTCCCCCGAGGATTGCGATCAACCTGGTAGACTCAGTCCAGGCAGGTCCAGTCCCTTCCTCCCAGACTGAGCCAAGTGTCCCTGCATAAGCTCTAGGTTTCAAACAGCCAACTCATGCAGTGAGCACGGGACTTGGTCCCACTGCCTATTTGCCTCCCAAACTGATCAAGCCAATCAACTGTCTCACCTATTCAGAGGGCATGATCCAGCTGGGGGCCCCTCAGCCTTTGGTTCATAGTTCATGTGTTTCCATTCATTTGGGTATTTTTTTCAATAATTGAGTAAAACGGAAATTTATTATAAGCCACAGTCGTCCTAGGGACCTCCATGCTATATATATAGCCTCTATGGTTCTATGGGTTGTGGTCTGATTGTTCTTTATTTTATATCTAGAATCCACCTATGAGTAAGTACATACCATGACTGTCTTTCTGGGTTTGGGTTACCTCACTCAGGATGATTTTTTCTAGTTCCATCCATTTGCCTGCAAATTTCATGCTTTCATTGTTTTTCTCTGCTGAGTAGTACTCCATTGTGTATATGTACCACATTTTTTCCATCCATTCTTCCGTTGATGGGCATCTAGGTTGTTTCCAGGTTCTGGCTATTACAAATAGTGCTGCTATGAACATAGCTGAGCATGTATCTTTATGGTATGAATCAGCATTCCTTGGGTATATGCCCAAGAGTGGGATGGCTGGGTCTTGAGGTAGTTCGATTCCTAATTTTCTGAGAAACCACCATACTGATTTCCACAGTGGTTGCACACTTTTATTTTAGATACATTTGTTTAGAAATCTGTCATATCTTACTATTATTCCATGATTTTAGGAATTCCATGTGGAATTCTGTAGAAGAGGAGGCTGGATCTCTTATTAACTGGGGAGCTTTGGTCAGAGAATCAACTCTGAAGCCTCTTTCATATATATACATATATACATATGAAGATGATGACTACCATGATCAGCATGAGGAATGGCATTTGTTCCATATGGTTGTATCAAAAATCAAAGTTGGGCCGGGGAGATAACTGGGTGCTTCATGTGCTTGCAATGTTTGCTGGTCCATTTTAATTGTCAGCTTGACATAATCTGGAATCACCTGAGAAACTGAAGGAGGAATAATCTAGATCAGGTGTCCTGTGGGCATGTCTAAGGGTGTTCATCTTGATTGTTAATCGTTATGGGAAAAACTAGCCCACTGTGGAGCCTACCACACTCTAGGCAGGGACCCAGACCTTATAGGAGAGGAGAAAGCTAGCTGAGAGCTAACATGCAAGGACCTGTTTCTTCTTTCTGCTCTTGACCGTAGATGTGAAAGTCCAAGTGATGCTGCTACCCGTTTCATAGTTCCCGTTGTATGTTTTATTTCTAAAAATCCCTGCAAAGATGTAAGGGAACTGGAAGCCAGATCAACCCTTTTTTCCTCTATGCCGCTTTTTATCAGGTTATGTCACAGCAAAAGAAGGAAAACTAGGACCCCTGTAGGCAGCAGGCATGAGGATTGGAGTTCAGAATCCAAGAGCCCGAGCAAAAGCACGTTGGGCCTAGCAGCCTGCCTGTAATTCTGGTACTGAGCAGCCAGGGTCCCTGGATCTCTGGGTCAAGCTGGTGGGCTGAATTAGTCATATTAGTGATCTCTGGGTTTGACTGAGACACCTGTCTCAAAGAAGAAGGTGGCAAGTGGATGAAGAAGACTCCCTACATCAGCTCATGGGCTCCACGCATACCCACATGCCTGGGAATGATTCCAATAGTCTATCTTCAGTAACTCTGAATTATCATTGTTGTGTTGGTCCCAAATAAGAGACTGCTCACATGTAGAAATATCTGTTTCACTTACCTCAAAGCAAGGAGGTGACTATTGCGTGTATTTCCTTCAATTCCAGGGAGTAAATGCACAGCGCCTGCAGTACTATATGGCTAAAGATGTTTAACCAAATCCCTTCTGTGGCTGTGCTGCCTGCCGCTTGCTTGCTTCCACTTGCCTTTCTTGAGGGCACTACTTTCTCAACGGTGATGCACTTCCTGCCTTCTGTTCTAAGGCTAGACCATATCAGAGGGCAGTGGAAAGCAACCTGGTCATCTTTATCAGAAGCAAACCTGGGCCATGTGTGCCTGCCCACCCCACCTCTATTATAACCAACACATCCATGCTTCCCACAGAGCCAAAATGCTGTGGTCATAGCTTTGCAGTTTGAGAGTGATTTGTTTATGATTCTTGCTTCCTCTCGCTCGACTGTAAATTCCTTGAGGTTAGGCAGCCCATTTCTGTCTACTTGCCCTCAGATAGCCTGTCTTACAGTGAGTTTAGCCCTGTTTTTTTTTTTTTTCCCCCCAAGCAATCCTTTTTTCCGCCCCCCTCAGGACATGGCTGCCTCAGTCTGGATTAATTTTATGCAACTCAATTTTCCATTTCTATCTGCTCTGTTTTACTTAAAAATGCTCATCTCCATATGCAATTATCCCTATCCTTTCCTTTCATTTATTATTTATTTGTTTGTTGCTTGGATCCCTACCCTGACCCTCCCACCCTGCTAGTTGAATAAAAAAAATCCTTTGAGGAAAGTCTGTGTTCACCTCTAAACACAGAACCTAGAAATGGTAATTGGTTAAGTTGATGTGCATTAAACACTTGGTCAACAAATGGTAGCATTGCGGGGGGGGGGGGGGGGGGTTTGTGGTGGTGATGTTTTCTTTATGGGAAGAAGAAAAAAGATGGAAATCAAAAAATGAGAGATAGGGAAGAAGGAAGAATAGAGAAGGAACAGCACTCTGAGAAGCCTAAAGCACTTGATGCTCACATTAAATAGAGGAGACAGGCCTATAATGGGACTTCACATTGTTTCCATTGTCTTAAGCACAGAGGACCATCCTGCTATACCTCAATGAACTGTCTTCCTGTTAAGAGAGCAGATGTTGTTCAAATCTTAGATGGTCTTTTAATAAAAAACCCAGAGCCAGATATCTGGGTGAAAGCTGAGAGACCAGAGAAGCAGAACAGCCAGCTGCTAGTTCTTACCTCTATGAAATCCTCAGCCTAAAGAGAGTGAGTTCCTGCTTCCTCATACCTTTTATACTTTGCTCTGCCCTGCTATATTACTTCCTGGGGTGAAAGGTGTGTGTGCTTCCCAAGCAAAGGCATGAGATCTCAAGTGCTGGGATTAAAAATGTGTGCCACAAATGCCTGACCTCTATGTCTAATCTAGTGGCTGGCTCTGTTCTCTGATCCTCAGGCAAGATTATTAGGGTGCACATTATATCACCACAAGCAGGCCAGTGGTCCCCAACATCTGCCCCTACTACTATTCTATGCTACTAAACTCCTCATTTTGATATATCCTCAAACAATTATACATAAGACTTAACTTTTAGGTAATGTAAGAAGTACATGATTAAAATCAGTATTTGAAGTCTTTTATTTTAATAAACATTGAAAATATATTGATTTTATATGAAATTAATTTTTTTGTAATTCATACAATAATCGGTATGTTTCATATTGTAGTATATGAGATGTATTATCTATATTTAGATAATGGGCTTTAAAAGAACTTTGTGTGTGAAACATCTAATTACCCTTGAAGATAAACAGACAAATAAATAGATTCATATAACTCTGTCAAGTATAGATATTCCATTGTGAACAAGTTTGAATTCAGACTACAGAAGAAGTTACCTTTTTCCTGGTATGCAATATAAATAACATAGGTACAAGTGCATAGGCTTAACAGTGCTTCTCCATACAAGTGTTTGCATTGTTTTAATTACTTCTGAAAGCTTCTTATCTTAACTATTTTTACTTAAGCATGATAAGGAAGTATAAGAACTGAGGCTGGGTTCTAGCTTTGATACTGTCACGCAATCGATTATTTTAATCAGTATTATGATATCATGTATTATATTGTGTTATCATATATTATATAACTACATTATTATAAATAATTATTTTATCCCAGTATAGTAAAAATAAATTATAGATAAGTGTTTCAAAAGGTTTTCATATTTCTATTTTTACAACCACTTTTCTTAGGTTTAGGTGACATGGAAGGAGGAGGCAGAAAAGACATTGTATTAAAAGGCAGTGGGAACTACTGAGCTGTGAATGCTGTACATAGAACAAAGAACAGAGTTTATAACATAAACACTCTTACATGGGTCTTAAAGACTTCCATTTGGCTGAGAAAAATAAATGTTACTGTTTCTTTTATCTATATTGTTGGAAAACAAGAAGCTGATATTATCTGCCAAATCCATGTCCCCTGCCTGTAGTCCTGTTGGACTCATTGGTATAATTAAGACTTGAAAGGACTGAAATAGCTCAGGAGCCTGCAGTGAACACTTTTTCCTTTACCTAAAAATGTAGTTTGATTTCATCTGAAATTGTCTCTGCAATTTCCCTTTCTTCCTGCAAATGACCGCCCTTTCGTGCTTACGGATGTGTGCACTCATGAGCCTGAAAACTCTTGACACCGAAATGGTCTCCCTGAAGAATTACTAGTAGATTCTAAATGGGGGGGGGGGGCTATTAGCCTTTTATTACTAGAATGATTTTTTTTAAGTAGTTTCCACAATTTGAAATGTGACTCAGTGGCTATTGGTAGTTGAAAGCAACATGGTTTAATATTTTTAACATATAATTTTATGTTTGTTTCAGTGGTTCAAAGTTTTAAATGATAACAGGTGAGGCTTACTTGACGGCAATGTTGTTTCAGACCTTCATTTATTTTGGCTCATTTCTAAGGTTTACATTGGCTTGAATGCTTGATCATAACATTCCTTTTCTCTTTATCTTGTAAAATAACATTTTTTCCTTTAACTTGCTTTTAACTAGAATGTTTATGCTATTGTTTCTAACATTAAGCTCCTTTCTTGAATTTCTTTTTGTTCTTTTTGGTGGAACAAAAATTTGTTTCAATGTTTTGCTGTTGTGTTGTTTCCAGAAGTTCCCCAACCTGGAGTGTTGCAGTAGACAACTTCCCCTCTTGTGCCATACATAGGTTCAAAGTCCTGTTTGCCACTATGCTCAGTTGCAAAGGGCATGTTTTCTAGCATGTGAGAAAAAGATCAACAAGTCCCTAACTTGGAAGCGGTCTGAGCATAACTAAATTAATTCCTCAGACAGGATTCGGTCTCACTGAGCAAATGGTGGGAGCAGAGGGGCACGGATGCTAACACAGCAGGTGCAAAGGTAGCCTGTGCTCTCAGGAAGTCAGGGTTTTTTTCTGGTGGTAGAAAATGGGAAGCCACTGAAGCAACTGAAAGGCTAGTAGCAATCTGGTAGGCTGAACTAGGAGCTTGGGAGTCTCCCAAGGCCCCTCCCTTCCTGAGTCCCAGCATGAGTCACTTTTCCACTGTGTCTACACCCATTCACCCTTCCTTTGCCAACATCCCTGAATACACCCAGAGTCACCCTCGAAGCATTTGCCAGAGATCTTTCTAGAATGCAAGTCCAGACACTCCACCCTATCTCCCTGGTCCTGCAAACTAGTTCATCATGGTGTTCTGAGTAAAGTTGAAGCTCGTGGCTTCCTCTCCTGCCTACACTTCAATCTCCTTTTACAGAAAGGGATAGAGAAGACGAATGCATTGACTCTACATGGAATTGAACAGATAGCTTGCTTGCTCATGCTCAGCTCTTCTCCACTGTTTCAGGGCCCACCTCCATCCAACTCCCTGTGCCTAGGTGTAAGTACATGTGAAGGTCAGGAGTCCACATCGGCTATCTTCTGAAATTTACTTTCCGTTTTATTATTTATTTATCTTTTTGAAGGTCTCTCATTGAACCTTGAACTCAACGGTTGGCCAATGGCCTCTGAGAATCTCCCCTTCTCTACCTCCTTTCCAGCACTGTGGTTAGGGAATCTCGCCTGGGTGCTTTGAATTTGAACTCAGGTCCTCAGGCTTGAGACCCAGTTTCTTTAAGGATGAGTCATCTCCTTAGCCCATCAACTCTCTTTTTATCTTACTAATTTCTGCACATCTTTCAAGGCACTAGTTATACTATGAAATTCCTCCCTTGCTCTGGGTCATTTGGTGGTGTTGTCTACCGCCATAGCATCTGACTATCCAGCAGAACGAATGAGGCTGTCTCTTCCCTACCATGCTGCCCACAAAGTACAATCCTTGTATAAGGACCCCCCACACCCGCACATTCCTACCTATACTTAACATCTCTGCCATAGCCCACATTCCACCTAGCTTCTGAAATAAACGCTGTGAAGAAAGGAAGTCCCCGGGCTACGGTGGTTACTAATTGTCAGTTAGAAACTCCCTGTCCCTGTTCTCTGAAAAAAATGTTAGTGTCATTTTACTTTGTTTCCATTGTTGGGGACTTCGGTACTTTTAATGATTAACACTGAGAAGTGGCACTAGTTAATTAATTAGTCCAGGAAGGGATCAGTAAGCAGGATTCAGCCAGTGTTTCACGGACCCAGCATAGGATCTGTTACTCAGGTCTGTTACTGGTACCTCTGCAAACCACTTATGCACCCTAACATTTTTCCTGACATTTTTCCTCCTCCTAGGAAAGCCGGCCTCACTTTTTCAGTACAAAGAGGCAGGGAGAAATCCTGTTACAGTTTGCATTCCCTCGCCCCTACTCAAATTATGTTCAAACCACGGAACAAGCGTTTTTAGTTAAAAAGCATCCTTGACCAAGTTATCAGAATTCCTTAAATTCACAGGAAATCCCGTCCGCAGATCTTCAAACTTTATCTCTTCTCAGAAGCCCAGGATTCTTTTCATTTAAAGCCAAGTTACAAGACAGCACCCAGAGAACTAGGGGGCTGGGGTTTCATTTGCTCAGGCCGTTGCCCAGGGCTTGTTTGCGTGGGAGTACTTCTGCATCTCCTAAGATGTTATTTTATTTTAAAAGAGGGAGCCCTGCTTTCTGTACACCACACTGCAGAGTTGGAGGTAAGGGCGCCTCTAGACTGCAAGTTTTATTTACTGGTTAGACGGGAAGGTGGCCTGGGTTTGTGCTTGGGTGACGATCAGTTTTCCCGCAGAACTCCGAAACTGTGGAGTGCCGACTGCTGGAGGAAGATACCCGCCAACACCCTTGCGGCTTCTTTCCCGCCCTTCGCCCTCCAGGTTTCCAGGCAGTGCGGCGCTTCTGCCCCGGCAGGCCCGGCCGCTGACTCTAACCTTTCGTCTAACCTTGGTGGGCCTCCCGGGCTGGGCGCGGAGCCCTCGGAGCTGGAGCGGCGGTAAGCGGCGCGGGCCCGGGCGAGCCAGCAAGCGAGCGAGCGGGCAGGCGGGCTGGCGGGCGGGCGGGCGAGCGGACGGGCGGGGGCCGGGGCTGCGCGTGGGAGCTCGGCGGGCGCGTCCGCGCGCCTTCCTGGCGGGGCTGGCGCGGGGGAGGGGCCGCGCAGCGGCGGAAACCGGCGCGCGGCGATAAGAGGCTGCACGGCGACATGCCCCAGTCTCTCGCCGCAGCCCGACGAGTCGGGGCGCTCGCCATGCTCCCGTGACCCGACCCGGCCAGTTCTCATTCCCGTGGCGGGCATCCCGGAGTCGCGATCCCACAATGCCCCGGGCAGTCGGGGCCCCGGCGGGCAGCCTGCACGGCCACGTGAGAGGTGAGTGGCGGGGCGGCCGCGCATTGTTCGGCGCTGCGGGCGGCGCTGCGGCGGCGGCCTGGGGTGGCGCTCGGGGGTCCCCCCGGCTCGCACCGGCGGCGGCGCGCTGCGGCTCCCGGCCCTGGCCCCGCGCCTCGCTGCGGGGGGCCCCCGCGGGGCGCTGCGGGACCGGACTGGCAGCCGGGGAGCGGCGGGGGGCAGGTGCGTGGCCGAGTGCTCTGAACTCGGTGACCTCTGCCAGGGACGGCGGGGACGGCCACCGGCTGCGCGGGTCCCGGCCGCGCCCGCATCCTTCTGTCGGGGGGCTGCCATCCAGCCCTGGCTTCATGTGGGCCAAGTATGTGCACGCAGAGGTTAATGCTCTGCCTGCCACCCATAAATTACGCATGACATGTTTAGCTGGGCTGCCTTATATGGAGAGTGCTGTATTTCAGTCCAGGGTGCTTTTTGCCAAGTTTACAGGGCGGAAGACGCCCTGCTTTAGAGGGCTGCCGCTTTTCCTCCCTTTCTGGTCGTTTTGTAGTGCGTCACTCAAAAAAAAAAAAAAAACTGTAAGAAAAGTAAGTATAGAGCTTTCCAGGGTGGAGCCGCAGTAGGCTGGTCGAATTGCTTTCATGAAAAGTAGTCAGCATGTAGACTGTTTTTTAGACAAAAACAAGAAAATATGTAGCCTTCCCTCAACCTCTTAAAAAAAAATGCCCGAATCTGTTATTGTTAGTAATGTGTCATGGGAGAGTACTTTGATTCCAGAGCCTGTAACAAGAGAACCAAAAAATTACATATATAAAAATGGAGCTGAAGCCTTCCTGGCTAGCCCACAGCATGTTACAACTACAGGGGTGTTGAGACAAGCTTAAGTGTGTTCTTAAGTCTCTCTGGCTTGAAGCCTATTTGGCTGCTGGGATGCTAAGATGGATCTGCATCCCCAGGATTAAAAACAAAGTTATAAGCTGCCTGGAAGGTTATTGACACTGTCTTAGGTTTCTGTGCCCACCAGCACAGGCACAGACCATAGCAAGCGATTAATAAACTCTGCCATACTCTGAGGAATTTCATAAACAAATTAATACATGGAGAGGGAAGTCATAATTATGGCCTTTGGATTTGCAGGCCTTCTGCAACATGCTTTGAAATAGTACACCGATGGACATGCTATTCCTCTCTCCTAGGTTTCAACATAGTGTTTATACAAAGAACTTAGGGCATAACTTTTCCACACCAGGCTAAGTGTCCCCGGCCACATTCTCTGCTGTGGCTTTAGAGTGCTGATGTTGTTTCCTGGTCCTATTTTCCAGATAAAATTCTGATCATCAAGACAAGTTAAAAATGAAAGTTCAAGGACTACAGAATCTTTGGAGGATTTAGTTCAGTACACAGGATGTGTTAGATATATAGTTGGTAGCCTGAGACAATGTTATTTCATAACTAGAGAAAGCACGTGGCTGTCATTTCTGTCTTTGCCTTCTTAAAAGTTGGTGACAGTTAAAGTTAACTAGTTTTCAAGAAACATACCATGTCCTAGTGTTCCTGTTTTGTGTATTTGCAGGGGGTTACATTTTCTTTTTAATCTCTGTTAGTTTTTTTTTTTTTTCAAATCTAGACATAAAATCTTTATATTTCTTTGTTTAATGAAGAGTTTCTTCAGTGAGAACTGTGAAGTTGACTGTTGTGTTTCTGGAACAGGTTAGGTCAGCACCAGAAAACCTGTTCATCTCTTTTATAATTACAGTCACTGAAGACATCATTGCCACATTTTACTATTGGGAGAGACTTAGACAAACCTCACATGTGCTTCGTTTCATATTTTTTTTTTCCCTGCAAATTTGAGCCTAGGATGCACATGTCAGAAGGGAAAGCAGTATTACGTGGTTTGGGATATTACTGTTTGTGTGTGTACACTTCCACATTTGAGGCAGACTCCAAGTGGAATTCATTAAATTTTGATTCTAACATTCTGTTCTTGCTCAGGGCATGGAATTCCTGTGAAATGAAACACTTGGTTCTGTTCAGAGCAAGAAGAGATTACCTCAAGGTTTCTCCTTGAGGACGGAGGGGGCGGGGGAAGCATGCAGTGATAGTTCTCGTTGAGGAAGAGTGTACTCTTCTTATATAATGTTTCCAATTTTTCTTGTAAGTAAAACTGTTAACCCTGCACTTATCACTGTCACCATACGGTAGGCCTGTATTTGATCTCTCTGTTTATGGAAACAGAAAGGTCTTGTTGCCCCTTCTGGCTTTCTGCTTGGTGGTAGATATGTGGACTAGAGAGCATCTTAGACCTTGCTTGGAATAAGCCCAAATGAATGGGCAACTAAGTTTTTTTTTTTTTCTTCTTTTTTTTAATGCTCTAAAGGGCATTAGAGAAGGCAATGAATATGATGGTCAGGACAGTAGAGGAGTGAACAAAATATGTTCACTAGATGTTTGGTTCAGCTTAAGGTACTGACAGTGTGCATCAGGGGATTTTTCAAGTGTCTGGACTTTTAGATCAGAATCTCTATCTTCCAGGAAGTTTAGAATGTGCTGGCTGGTACAGAAGCCGAGAGTCACATGTGTTGTTGTACACTTGAAATGTGTCTAGTTCTGAATATTGCTTTAAAGTGTGAAATACATACTGGCTTGTGAAAATTTTCCACTAAGAAAAGAATGTAAAATATATGATTAATATGACATTTATATAACTATGTTATAACGACAATGTATTGAATATTGGTCTTGATAGAGCATTTTATTATATTAATTTTCCTTTTAAAAAATACTTTTTAACTCCCCCCCCCATCCAAGCTACTAGAAAACTTGATATAACAAATATGGCTTGTGTTCTGTGTGGCAGCACTGTTTTGAAATAAAGTAAGACAGCCGTATTCTGAGAAAAAGCTTAAATTAGAGTTTGCTAGTCAAAATACACTAAAAGTGACTTTTATTTTTACAAGGTGAAGATGTTTATTATACACAGAAACAAAATGACTTGTCTTTCTCATCCATTGTAGCCAAAATTTGAACAAAAGTACTACCTTACATCTATTTTTATTTCCTCAAAACTACTATTTAGTTTAGAAAGTTAATGGTGAGGTGGTAATAACAGAGAAAGACTTATAATTAGGAGGATAAGCTTAACACCTCACAGAGGCCAGAATAGGGTATGATTGCTACTCTGGGATGTTTGGAAACACTATAGTTATCATTGTCCTGGGGTTACCAAACAGAAGCAAGTCAGTGAAATTTACTTTAAAATAGTTTTCAGTAAACAGCAGTTACCTTCAAATGCCTAATATATGTTTTCTTTTGTTAGGACAGACCTTCCTTAGAAAATAAAAACACCAGACAAAGCCAAACAAACTCACAGGGATAAAGGATTTTCACCTGCTTGGAGTAGGGCATTGCTTTGCATGCAAGGGAAGGTGGAACGATGCTTCTCTTGTGGTGTTATAGGCTCTGAAGAATTGCTGTGTGTCGAGTTTTTATAATCCGATCACGTTCTTGAGAAAGCATCTGGCTGGTTAACAAAGCACAATGGCATAGGTCCTCGGCACATTCTTTTTGGATATTTTCATAACTGGAGTATATTTTGCCTTGCAAAGTGTTATGCCAAAAAAAAAAATGTTGTTCTTTCTAGCCACATAAAGTTATGTTTGCTGATGTTTTCTTGATGGCTATCAGAGGTACACAAGGCTTTTTTTTTTTTTTTTTTTTTTTTTTGTGGGGGGCCAGGAGCCATATCCCATGTGGAGCCTCAAGGAGAATTGATCTTTGGTAGTGTGGTCTATCTGTTGTCTGCTCTAACAGGCATGTTTCACAATCGTGTCACCACTGTGGTGGAAGAAGAGGGGTGGGAGTGTCCCTGTTAACTGGTGTTCATTTCTGATGAGTCATGAGGCATAGTCGGGAACAGGGGTGGGGGGGATTCAGTAATTGAGAAGCAGATAGTTGAAAGGCTCACTTGACATGCCATGAGATGTCTGTAGACATTTTTTTATTTTGATTCAAGATCGGGAAATTGGTGTTTATATATAGTGTTTTCATATTTATATGTATATATGTTTATGCCAGCACTACAGTTATATTCTTGGGAGAAATAAAACTAGCCTATCCATGGTTATAGTGTTGTATATATTATTGCTTTTAAAAAAGCATAGCACAACTGCTATATCTCTTTTTCTGTCACAATTTTAGGGAAGCGCTTGTCACATGTGCTTCTGATATCCAATTGTCTTTGAACGAGTTTTTAATTTTATACAGTTAGAGTTCTTTTTGATACTTTCCCCACTTTTTAAAAGTTCTCACTTTAGGTTTCTGTGATTATTCTTTGTTAAAACAGATAACATACATTATCTAAAGACTGGGGGAAGCCATAGTGCATTGAATAGGCAGCTATTTGTCTTCCTAGATAGTTGTTTGAAGAAGGGAAGATATTTTTTTGAAGTAGAATTATGCTACAAATAGTTTACTCCCTAGGAAACTTAGTTATCTCTCTTGACATGATTATAAGGAATAGAGAGGGTGCCTTTCATGCATCCAAAATGTGAAAAAAAGTTGATGAAGGCACATAGAATATAGGCTTCTGTGAGTTGCAAACACAGAACTTGCATATTGAGTATGTTTGTGCATGCATGCATCTGTGTGCGTGTGCATGTGTGTGTGCGCGCGCGCGCGCGGCTATGGAAGTCAGAGAATACCCTGTTGGAGTCACTTTTACCATATAGGTTCTAGGGATCGAACTCGGGCCCTCAGGCAAATTAGTCAGTGATTTATTTGAAAAAGAAAAGTGCATTTTCTAAAGACAATAGAAATGCATTATATTATTGAGAATAGTTATCATGAATATGACATTTAATGACTACTACTACTGTTAGTACTGCTGTGTTCATTCAGGTATCAGCTTCATTGGAATCCTCTTACCTAGGGTCACAAAGTAAAGGGATTTTGTATTCCAAAGGCAATTTTCGATAATTATATTTTGACACGGAATTGCTCTCTCTTTCTTTAAAGTTTAGAAGCAGTTTCCTAAAATATTACTTGTTTTAGAGGACTCAGAATTATAGGGTAATTGGAACAGGTTTAATCCTATGAAATAAACATTCCAAATGCTCCTTTGAAACATTAACTTGCCATGTATATATGATTTCCAGGTAGACCATAATGTGGCAAACTGTCAATGCAGGCTCTTCAAAAACTACTTGATTTGGTCAGTATATCCTTGAGGAAATGACATCTGGCTTGGGAGTATATTTGAACTTTGAAAGTGATATAGTGGTATTTCATGAGGGATGTCTAGTTAGGACAATACTGAAGGTGTTGTGTTAGCTTGGTATTGAGGATTATATCTCAGCAGATGCTAAGTGAGTGCTCATGTGCCCGTGGCTAGGCTGTAACCCCAGCCTGGTCCAGAAGTTTGGAGAAAACAGACCAATCTTGATGCAGCCATGGCTAACTTAAGTGCAGCGGTGGAAGTGATCTCCAGAGACACAAGTCAAGGGAAGCCTCAGGTGTTCTTTAGCTTTCCAGTTTCACCATCCCTGGCCCTTTAAAGCACTCATTGCGTCCATCCAGCGATGGTTCCCTGTGTTTATATGTAAGTTCTACACAGAGGAATTTGGTAGATACATTGTAATTCATTTATTTCCTTCTTTCATCTAGAAGATGTATAGTATTTTCCCAGATGACCTGAACTAGAACACTGGTAGTATTGTTTATTAGCATTAGCGGACATTGCAACACTCCAACTTTTTCAGTCTCTGTATGGTTACAAAGGTCAGGAGAAACAAAATGGCAACTGTGGTGAATAAAAGATACAGAGAATTTGTGGAAGAGCAAGCTTGACTGAGAGTATGGAGACAGTTCTACCTAGAGTGTGATGGCAGCTTTAATATATACCCCAAACATTCAAGTTCAGCATACCAAAGGAGAAGGGATTTTGTTGGGGGAAATGAAACTTAAGATATATAATGAGCAGGCAAGAGAGAAGAGCGTGTGGGCAAAGAGGTTTGAATCAAACAGTTACATTGTCTAACTTCTCAGGTCTCTGAATGAAAGAAACAAAAAGGAAGTAAAAGAATAGCTGTTGGTTTTGGACCCAGGTGAGAGTACTCTTTTGTGGATGTGAAAAACAAACAAACAATGAACAACAAACAACAAACACGGCTGCCATTTTAAGAGGCAGTTTGGGGAAGGGCTGGTGAAGTGGTCAGATTTCTTCTAGAACTCTGGTCCTGACATCTGTCTGCAGTAAAAAAAAAAATAAAAAAAAAAAATCTGAAAGGTGAGGAAACCAAGGAAGCGACCTTTAACAGAAGCTACCTGTCAGTGTAGCATGTCATAAGCATGAACTGTATTCAAGTTGAAGGATGCCTAAGCAAGGTGATGAGCAGTACTGAGCAGATTGTAAACGTCGTCATCAAAGACACTTTCTGAATTTGACTTAGAATTTGCAGACTGCTCACAGTTGTCCGTTTTAACCTTCTGCCCCACGGTTATGCGTTAGTAATGGTGAGGATAGGAAGCATGGCACACCAGCACCTTGTCTGATCGTAGAAGGAAGCTGCCTGCATGGTAGTGCCTTTCCTCTCCTCGCAGAACAGAGGAAGCAGGAAGGTGGTCACGTGAGCCAGTAGTGGATGGAAGAAGTAGAAGGGAATGTACTTGCTGTTGGGGAAGGTTGTGTGGAAAACACTAAATGTTGGCTACCCTCTCAGCCTTTTCAAAAGACTACTCTGTAGATGTAATCCTGAATGGTCTTATTAAATAAGAAACACAGAGCCAAATGCAGAGTTAAAAGCCCAAGAGGCCAGAGAACTAGCCACTGCAGTCCTTCCCCTGAGAAAGAGACCTACCTTCCTGTGTTTCTGTCTTTTTATTGGCTTTCGGTTCTGCCTTCTCATTGGTTGTAAACCCAACCACATGACCTCCTCGTCACTGCCTATCTATACAGACCTCCAGTTCTCTATGGTTGGTATTGAGATTAAAGGTGTGTGTCTCCATGCTGGTTGTATCCTTGAACACACAGAGATTCTGCCTGTCATGTGATTGGGATTAAGGGCATGTGCTACCACTGCCAGACTTCTGCTAAATGGCTTGCTATTAGCTCTGACTCCCAGGCAACTTTATTTATTTATTTATTTATTTATTTATTTGGTTTTTCAAGACGGGGTTTCTCTGTGTAGTTTTGCGCCTTTCCTGGGACTCACTTGGTAGCCCAGGCTGGCCTCGAACTCACAGAGATCCGCCTGGCTCTGCCTCCCGAGTGCTGGGATTAAAGGCGTGCACCACCACCGCCCAGCTTAACTTTATTTATTAACATACAAATAAAATCACATTTCAGCACAAATAAAACATCACCATACTACTCATTGTTAGTTGTTTGTTTACTAAATTCCGATTTAAAAGCTAAGTTTAAAAAGATGTAAAAACTCCCTAGAAATACCCTATCTAGGTTTGTTTTGAAAGTTCTCTGTTGAATACACTGCAGGCAGAATAATAAAGACATCACGGGTATGACATCCTTTGTCATGCAAGTGCTGATGTCAATACTATAATTTCATTTCATGTACTTACTGCATTTTATCTATTTCTTGAAAAGAACAATAGATTTTAGAGAAATGTTTCCACTTCCTTAGTCTGTGACATTATAAATGGGTAAGTGGCAATTATAAACATAATAGAAGTTGTAATGTATATTGTTTTATAAAGTCTCAGTAAGTATTCTCTACAGCTATAACATAGATCATAGGACTTTTGTCCTAAAGGGACATGTAGGACACACACACACACACACACACACACACACACACACACACATACACACATACATACATGTACTAGCATGACTAGGACTTTCTCGTTATTTCTAGAACCTGAAGACTTGATTTTTTTTTTAATGTCCAAATTTTAACCTTTTAACATTTTGTCTTGCCCCCAATATTACTTAAAGAGTAGAGATAAGAATACTAGCACTAATAATGCTAATAGTTTGGAAAATGACTTATGTGTGTTTGTTCAATGGGGTTTTAAAGTAATACACACATTCCGCAGAAGAGCTTCATGAAATAGCCCTGCTAATGCCTTGGTTTCAGGGATGGGGAAACTGGGTCATAGATATTTCAAGTTTATTGCACAAGGTTACTTAATTACTAAATAGCCCAAGGAGGACTTGAGCCATGGTAGTGCAGTTTTAGAATATCTGCATGTCTGGAAAAGGATAAAAACAAATGAAATACGTGTGTTGGGGGTTAGCAGGTGATTTAAGATCGTAGACATCTGAGATACTTTTCAGGGGTCACACTACAGCAACACATGGGGAAATTTGTAGAGAAAGGGTAAATGGTGGTAGGGTAGAGACAAAAGAGATGGAGGGAGGGAAATGCAGGAAAGGAACAGAAAGGGGTCAGATGGCACAGGGAGGCTGGCACTGCCTTGGCCACCAGGCAGCACATGCAACCATGTGACACTGGAGAGCACAGGAAGCTGTTGGCGAGGGATGTCCTCCTCTGGGAGGAGTTGTACTGCAGTGTCCCCAACGGGAAGAACGAGATGCACGGCAAGAAGGACAGATTGGTTGGGAGTAAGTGAAGAGTGAGAAGGAGGAAGTGTTTTGTGGTGAAAAATAGGACTTTTGGTTCCATGAGGCATATCTAGTTATTGGATATGAACAGTAGAAAGGGATATGGCTTGCTATAGTGAATGTTAAGAGGAATTTAAAATATACTAAGAATTAAAATCAGTAAAAAATTTTCTTATTTGAAACTCTATCATTGTTCTAATCCTGCTGGTCCGAGCACTGTTAGAATGAAGAACTGCAGAGCCACACAGCTGTGGGGGTGTGGGGGTGATTGCCTGCAGTCCCAGTGCTCAGTAAGCAGGAGCAGGGAGAATCTGAGTTCAAGACTGACCTGCTGGGTCATCTAGCAAACCCCTGCGTGAAAAACTAAATGCAAAACACAAACAAAAATGAAGGCTCGTACTTCAAAAAATATCCGTAAGAGAGAAACACACCATTATAAGTTTATCTAGGATTACAGCCCGATTATTACGGTGTGTCCAACTCTTGATGCCTTTTCTTGCTGTGCAGGCACCTTTGAAGCACGGCGATGGTCTGAAGACCACCAAAACCTTTATCCCATGTTTGCAATTCTGCAGTAAACAAAGCTGGGTCTTTATGGGTATGTTGTTATTTGCTAGGAAATGTCTTAGTGTTAACTAGGAACTTTGGTCCCTTATTACAGGCCATGTAGAACTGCCGTGTATCCTGTCCTCAGTGATAAACAAGGTGGCAGAGAGAGTCATGATAAAACGAGTTTGCAATGTGCTCAATGTGGTTGACATTTAGACTTCACTGACCTTGCTATTTTCGGGATGGTATCAGTGTAACTGTGGTATTCTTTCTCCTGAAAGTAAAAATCCTTAATAATCAGCCACTCTTAGAAACTGATAGTTGATTCTTATAGGGGGGAAAAAATAAGCATTTGTATTTTAATTTTATCTGGGGTTAGGAAAATACCTATGCTTGAAATAGAAGGCTTGACATTTTAATTTACCTGAGATTCTTTAATACAAATAAATGCCCTAACATTGTTTAGCATAGAATGATAGAAATAAGAGATTATGTTTTATTTAATATTTATAGTGAGTCTCAAAAAATCAAAACAGTTTTCAGAAAGATTCTAATTGTAGGAACTTGGGAGACAGCTCAATGGGGAAGGTGTTCGCTGCATAAGTGTGAGGACCAGGGTTCAGATCCCAGTGCCTTTATAAAAACTGTCAGCATGGTGTCCCACAGTGCTCTCAGCCCAGCCAGCCAACTGGTACACTCAGGGTCAGCAACTTGGTGTCAAAACCTTTAGGTGAAAAACAGCTAGAGGAGAAGGATGTTACCCGCCCCCCCATGCTTGTGAGCATATCCATGTGATGTACAGCATACATAAAATACTCTATGTGTAACTACTTGATGCTTTCTATTTCAGTAAACTCTATTCCATGGAAGGTAGTATTGACACTATTCATGGTTTTAGATATAGGATGTTAATGAAGAATAAGAGAATAATGTTGCCATATTCTGCCTTTTTTTTTTTTTTTTTTTTTTTTTTTGGTTTTTACGAGACAGGGTTTCTCTGTGTAGCTTTGCGCCTTTCCTGGAGCTCACTTGGTAGCCCAGGCTGGCCTCGAACTCACAAAGATCCGCCTGGCTCTGCCTCCCAAGTGCTGGGATTAAAGGCATGCGCCACCACGCCCGGCCATATTCTGCCTATTTAATGTTGTGTGTTTTCTTAAAAAAAAAAAAATGCATTTCTTAGATACCCTTTTTTTAACTATTAGATTTTTTTTTTTTACCTAGTTTTTGTTTTATGCTTTACAGATACAGTGAAAGTGTTCATGCTGTTGTTAACCTTAGAAAGTGTTCTTGTTAACTAAGATTCACCAACGTGAATGTGAGAATACTTCCTCAGTTATTCCATCACGGTGCACATTTGAACTAGACAAATTTGCTGTAAATTATTTGGAACCACCATTTGAACTCCAGTGTTAACATTCAGGAGAAATTGCCTTGTCAAGTTGGTGGCATTTAGATGAGGCATTTGGCATCAATTTACCTCGAAGACTTTACGAGATGTGATGAATGTCGCAAATGAGAGGAGGGAATCTCAGAATATTCTTGACCCAGGTGTCGATTCTCTCGGAGGTATTTCATGACCTTCCCAAAACACCATTTGAAGATGTTTGAGACTATTGAGAAATACATACCTCAAATTTAATTCTTCATGATATGATGCTTTCCTGGAGACCATACTTGCTGAACGTTGTTTAAAGGAAGTGGCTACTGCAGAGGAATATAGTTATGAAAACTGGGGTTTTTTAAAGCAAACATTGTATTGGGGACAATTAATTTAGGAAGGAGACTGTTATGTCTTCTCAGCTATGGATTAAAGCTTAATGTGTGCTGTTCTTTTTCCCTTTAAATCTTTACCATTTGAACAATAAGAACAGCATTCTTATGTGCTAAATAATCATTAATGAATGTATTTTGGGCACCTATTACAAAAATCCATCGTCTTTGGGGAATGTGGATGATAGTGTAGAGCTCTCCTTTTGTAGCATCTTATTTGTGTGAAACCTGCATTGTTTTTAGAGAAAACACAGGATGCTGTGAACAGCCTAGTAATGGTGAACAGATATGCAAGGGAGGCAGAACTTCTTTTCCTGATATTGCTGAGGACGCTGAGAATCAGTTAACCTACCTGCCTAGATTCATACAGCTGATCCATACCCAGCTGAACTGAAATCAAGTCCTTTCTCACAGTACCTTCCTCACTTTTGTGACTTTTATGGGAACAAGTGTAGCATTTTTTATAATAATTTTTAAATCTTCACTTTTTGAAGTAGGGGCTCATTTTGAAGCCAAGGTTGGTTTGAGCCTCATTCTGTAGCATAGATTTTCTCTCCTGCCTTCCCAAGAGTTGAGAATACATACACAGGCCACTATGCCTGATGTTTAGAAAAAAAAAATTGGTATGAAAAATATACAGATTTAATGAAAAACAAAACAAAGCAAAAACTGTCTTGCTTCAGTATTAGAAGACAAATTGCACAGAGCCTCAAAAGTGCTGAGAGTCTTATTTTTTATTTTATTTTTGTAAAACCTAAAATCTTAAGACCCTCCTGTCATCAGCAGACATGAAAAGGGCTCTTACCCTTGTGTGACCTTTTCCTGCACTTGCCTGTAGGGAGATCAGTTCAGGCTTCTGTTGGAGAGATCTTTGGGAATTTCCAATGTGCAAATGTCTCTCAAGATTCATGCACATTGGTTCTAGGACTCCCCTATGGATGCTATAATCCATGGATACTCCAGGCCCTTAACAAATCACATTTGCACATGCTCTGTACATTTCAAGTTGTCTCTAGATTCCTATGATACCTAATACCATGTAACATATACATGTACTTTATTTTCAAGCATCTCCAGTCCATGGTTGGTTTGGTCTCCCAGTGCAGAATCCATCAACACAGGTCTGTTGTATTTTCCCAGCAATAATATGCTACCATAGAATTTTCACCAAGGAATTATATGTGTAATGATATGTACAAAATATATCCTGACTTTCATGGATGGTTCTCATGTTGTTAGTTTATGCTCATTCATTACACTGTTTTCAGACATCAGTCGGTGTTGTCTGTGATTGTCCCTGTCACATCATGTGGCTTTGATTGATAGTTCTTCATTGAAGACTTATTCTGTAGGAAACATATTACTTTGCTAACAAATACCTCTTTCATGAGCTGCTTAGAACATATAGCAAATAAAAAAAAATTTAAGAGAAGGAAAATGGAGAATGGAGTTTTCTTTGTCTTGATTCTGGCTTCAAAGGCAATTTTTTTCTTTAGCAAATGCTGTTGAGTGCACTGACCATGTGTGGCTTGTTAGGATCGTCTTTTCTAGATAGGGGGTGAAGAAGATGTCGTGTTATTAGTAATTTTCAGTGTAGTCATAGAAATATTCACCAGTAATGTAGCAGAAAGCAAAATGGATACAGGGGAGTTTGTAGGAGTGTAGAACTTGCCTAAATTTATTCAGAAAAACAAGACAAAACATTAACTCTTTTCAGGAAAGACAAAAATCAACTTACAGTTTGTTAAAATAATGTGACCAAGTATTTAAACTATTTTTCTTTTCAAGTACTTAATAAATGAGTTTGACCACAGTGTCATATATATGACTATACAGGACTGATCAAGTTGTTCCTCACTAAGTTCTTCATAGTAGCTCATTTAGGAACAGATGAGTAGGTTCTAGTTAGTATTTACATATATTATGTACACACACACACACACACACACACACACGATAGTTAATGAAAAAGAGGCCATTAATTTGAGGAGGAAAAAGGAGGGATATATAAGGAGGGTTTGGAGGAAGGAAAATCCATGGGTGAGAGGTGAGCTGTTTCTAAGTTTATTGACCAAAGGTTCAGATACGCACACCAGGCTCTTTGTCTCTACCTTTTCTCTGTATGCAGGAAATAGCTTTCCTTTCCTTTCTTTCTCTTTTTCTTTTCTCTTTCTTCTCTCTCTCTCTCTCTCTCTCTCTCTCTCTCTCTCTCTCTCTCTCTCTCTCTCTCTCTCTCTCTCTCTCTCTCTGTAGGCTGGCTTCTAAACTCATGAGTGGTGACTTTGCAAGTGTTTATATTCCTTAAGACCCTGTTCACTTCTCAAGTGTTTGCCCTTTGTTCTCGGGGTTTCATCTGCATTCTAGGTTGGGAAACCCAACCCTTCTATTTGATTGCTTATCATTATTCAGTTTAAACAGTAAATATTTGCTTCAGGCCCACTGCACAAAAGGTTTCACTGTAGGATTTTTCACTGATTTTATAGAATGTGTGGTCTGGTCTGAGTAGCACAATGAAAGCAAAGCCACCAGCAATGATCTGACAATTGATTGTAACCATGTGTAAGTAGCTCCTTACTGGATGGGCAGCTATTTTAGTTCTGAGTTCCTGAGCTCGGTGAGAAGCAGGCATTTCTCTCACTCTGGCCACAGGTCAGGAAACAGAGCCTTGGGGAAAGTAAGGTCAGGCCATTTGCTCCAGGGCCACACAGGAAAGGCTGTGGAAACCCAGGTTTCAGTCCTGGCGTTCTAGTCTTTGTGTGCTGCTCTGTTGTCTTCAGTATAGTCTGAATGAAATGTATCTGAGGCCTACTACAAGTTAATTCTGAAAAGACTTAATGAAGAGGTAAGATGTGAAGAGGTTTTTTTTTTTTTATTTTTAAAGAATTGTGGTCATAAAACAGCAGATGATGGAATGGACTTTGAAATGCCTTGGCTTTGTAATGAGGGCTCTATCAGATGGCCTAATCTTCCTTATGGCCTGCTCCATATTTGTTCTACTCACTCAAATACCTTTGCCCCAGCACTCACCAAGATAAGCAAAGTGATGTCACCACCTGGGACAGACACTCTTCCAGTTGCTCTAGTGGCTGGCCTGCCTAGTGGCACGTTTGAGGAAGTGTCTTGAGCCCGAGGAGGACGGAACAAGTGCTCTCATTGTCTGTTCAACTGTATTATGGGGAATTAGTTTAAATTTTCTCATTACAAAATAGAGACCTGTTTTCAGCATTAAACTAATAACAAACTCAAAACTTCTGCAATTGCTTAGATATTTCTGAATAACTTACTCCCTCCCCCCTCCCCCAGAGTCCATCATGTCCATGTGTGTGGGGTGTGTACACAATTTTACGTCGTATTCAGATGTCCATATGTATTCTACAAATGATGACAAACTATCATATGAACTGTAGGTAAAGAGGAACAGGGTGACATTGTCAGAGGGACCAGTTCTCCTACGAATGGGCTAATTTATAGTTTTGTATTGAACTGTTAAATCATTTTGTAAATCTGTATTACTAATGTGAATTTATTGCAATATAGTTGTTGTTAGAAGTTTTCGCTCTTTTGGGGAGCCTGCCACCCAGCTCCCAAATAAATTCACACATGGAGGCTTATTCATAATTATGAATGCCCGGCCTTAGCTTTGCTTAGTTTCCAGCCAGCTTTACTTAACTTTAAATTATCCCATCTGTCTTTTGCCCCTGGGCTTTTTCCATTCTCTTACTTCTGTAAGTCTTACTCTTACTCTGTGGCTTACTGTGCAGCTGGGTGGCTGGCCTCTGGAGTCCTCCTCCTCCTCTGGCTCCTAGATCAGATCTCTTCTCCCAGTTTTTTCTTTCTATATATTCTCTCTGCCTGCCAGCCCCATCTATCGTTTCTCCTGCCTTGCTATTGGCTGGTTCTGTATTAGACCATCATGTGTTTTAGACAGGCACAATAACACAGCTTCATAGAGTTAAACAAATGCAACAAACAAAAGTAGCACACCTTAAAATAATATTCTACTACATATAGTAAATTATGTCCTCTAAGTAGAAGTAAATATGAATATTCTAATATATGTGTGCATATTTAAATATATAACTATTCTTTGATTGTGAAGACTTGACATCAAACAGTAGATAGATCCTGTTACTCAGAATCTTAACGTGTCTTAATGAATTGAACTCCACTTCCATTTTCTTATACTTGTATTAAAGTTTAGCTTATTACTCTCTTTTGGACTCAAATATTTCCCTTTATGTACATCAAATATTTCAAAGATAGCTGCATCTATGTAGATAGAGAAGTTTAGAAAGTTTCATGTGAGCATACTGTTTAGCAAGAAAATTAAACATCAATGTTTCTGTTTAAAGTGTCAGTGGAAAATAAAATAAATTAAACATGCAAATATTGCTGTGTTTACTTACACTGGGCCCCTTATATTCTTGATATTGCACTAGACCTTGAATACGTTATAGTCAACATGGATACTAAGTCTGGTTGTAAAATATAGACATCTCTCAGATTTTGAAGTGGCCATTTTAGAAATACTGACATCTTGCATCTTATTAGATACTGCTGCCATTAAATGTATGTAATCTTTTCAGTAATTTCAAAATTGTAATTTATAGGTGGCAATTAAAATTTATTTTAAAATTTGTGCTGATGAAAGATTTAGTATGTCTGCATAAAAGAAGTTTTTTTTTTTTTGTCATGTAAAGGGAACTGAGATTTTTTAGGCTTAGAATCACCACCTCACAATTAAGAGAAATTGCTCCATAAAATGATGCAGAAAGAGAAAAATCCAGCTTTGAGTGGCAGCAGCATCCCATGAGTCTCAAAGGTCAGGCTGGTGCAGAAGGCGCCAGCTTTGCCACTCAATGTCATGCAGAACGCTGTGACAGCCAGGGCTGATACAGCTGAAAATATCTGCAGCCTTGGAAGCCTTGGAAGTTTCAGAAGGTCATTTTGGCATCTGAGTAGCAGTGCTGATTCACAGGGAAGGTCAAACTAGACAGCTGGGTGAAAACATAGGTTGCTGAACCCAGGGACTGTGAGTTCAGAGCAATTGCCAGTCGCAATACCTGGGCGTTGTGTTCTAATTGGTTGTGACTCTCGTTGAAATATTTATAGAGTAATGAGATTTACTTGACTGATGACTTTTAAATTACCTATCCTTTGAAAGTTTGTTATTCACCTCCAGTTTGTCTTGGTAAACAGGACAAAGGTGGCTTAGTGTTACTTATGTATGATGGCTTTCATAAAACAACAACAAACAAACACACACAAACAAACAAAAAACAAAACAAGAAGATGAATTGGCTTACTACTGTAAAGTGTGCACGAAACACAATTGTAAAAAGAGGGCAATCAGTTAGAAGGGAAAATATGAATAGAGTAAGTACTTGAGATGAAATTGAGCATTAAATTTATCTCCACTTCGCTGCAACTGAAGCAAAATCTCTAGAAAGTGAAAAATCCCACTTATTTAACACAATTTCTTTCTACCCTGTATTATGTTTTACTTTAACCCTTAGATACTCAGTGAAATACTGCAGCTCTGCCCTTGGGTTAAATGTTGGTAGGGATGAATTCCCAGCACTTAGGAAGGGGATGCTGAATTCTTCAGCTGGCTCCCTTCCTGTCTTGATCCCAGCCCAGAGCTGTAGCTGCTGACCCTATTGTGTGTAGTGGCTCTGTAGAGACCAGTCCCTGGTACTTAAGGTCAGGGCTTCCCACACCCTACCTTGTCCTCTGCTATTTCTACAGTGCCCTTTTTGTGTTTTGCCTTTTTTCATGCCAGATGAAAGTCATACTTCCTGTACTGGTGCCGCCGCCCAGTGACAGAGCACCTGACTAGCATGTGCAAGGATGTGGGTTCAATCCCTAGTACTGAATTCAAAACAAAACAAGACATTCTTCCACATCCATCCTAGACCCCTTGCCCATCTTGAAACCACCTGATCTCTTTCCTTTAATACATCAGCCCTTATTATTAATATCTCCTGCTGTATACTTCTCACCTTTTATAATATAGTTATTGTTAGTTTATGTTCTGATTAAGCAGTGAATTCTTTAAGGGCTAGATTTGTCTATTCCCTGTGCTTGTCTCTAGAGTGATCAGAAGACATTTAATGTAATCAGTGCACAAGATGATTACATCTCTGTGTTTATTACTTTAATATGGTTACTGTGAATTAAATGTGTTTTTTAAGGAAATGTTTTGGGTTTCTCTTTTTCCACTCTATGCTATTAAGAGAAAGAAGGATTTAAAAGTGGCATAATTAGTGGGAAAGCCCCTGCAGTTTTTGTCCAAGGAGATATTTTGGGGCATTGGAACCAGAGTTTTAATTTTTTTGATTTTGACTTTCTGTTTTCATTTTATAAAGCAACTTCATATTAACCATTTCTCTTTGCCAACAGGTAACTAATATAGTGTAGGTTTAGAAAAGTCACTTATGCTTCTCAAATACTTAGCGCTTTCTCCCTAGAATACTTTCCTATGGTTTTATCAGCCGTCACAAATGACATGATGTGGCTGATTTAAACCGTTCCATCTTCTCTGCTGCCCTGTAAACTGTATGTTATGGGCATATTTAGCTCAACACTACTGTATGTCTCCTCACTTTGGTGTGTTCCAAGCTGCCTTCTGCTTTGTCCATGTGGATGTTTTCTGTGCACACGTGTTGAAACTTCTCTGACGAGAGCACTGAAGAGCGAGTAGGCTCCAGGGGTTGAGTAGGTAAGGAACAATCTTCTGCTCGGAAGAGCTCATCTCAGCAGTCGATCTGTCAGTTAGCTGCTGGCTATGCCGAACTCTGCAGCCTATTCCAAACAAATTCATTACTGTAATGGAGAAAGAACTGAGGCTGAGTTGTTCACTTCTGTGCACGTGATGGATGTCTGGTGTCTGCCCTATGGTTAGAGAAGGTGAGCCTTCTTCCCTTAGTGCTGTAAAGGAGACTACCTTCTTTCTTTCTGCAGCAACTGGGGACTTCTGAGCAAATTACTAGGGATGCGGCAACGGTCCCTCCAAGGTCCCCATCCTCCTCAGCTTCCTACCTTCCTGCTTTTTTGCTCTCCTGTCATTGTCATTTCTAAGTTTGATATTAAGTTGGCACCATGTGTTTTTAATGAAGTTTTACAGTTGAAAACACATGACCCTATTTTGAGTTCGTGTTCTTCCATTTGGTTCCCTGAGGAGACTTCAGTGAGTCAGTCCTTAGGTATGCAAATGTCAATCCCTTGTGCACAAATGAGTAAGATAATGATATATAGCTATAGTAGGATAATGAATATAGCTATCTCTTATATTCATGGAAAACAAACAGCACATTATGAAAATAAAATATATCAGTCTATAAAATGTTATTTGATATTATAGAACATGATGTATTTTGATTAATCAAAAATGTTTTTATTTCAAGAAGTTTGTTTTCTTTAAAACAAACCTAAGAATTTCTCATATATATATATACATATATATATATATATTTATGTGTTTAATAATTTATGAGACAAACACATGGTAGGAAATATGACAAGTACTGACTTTGCTATCAGACTATTGTTTTAATTTGCTCCATGTCATTTAGATATTCCTTAAAAAAAAACAAAAACAAAAACACCACAAGAACCATGTTAGGCTTCCTTCTTGCCTACTTGCTTGGTGGGGATTTTTGGACAAGACTAAAACATAACTGGTTGGAGACATAATGAGTTGTATTACATAGTATCCATTGTGTTCCAGTGTTGTGGAGGGTTATATGTGATTTGTGATGATATTTACAGTTTAAAGCGGACTAGCTTTCTGGAGCAGATGATAGACTGTACCCAAAGAGCTTGTCACAGAGTCTTTAAACAAGGGTTTTTTTGTTTGCTTGTTTTTCAGAGAATACACCCTAGATTTTGAGGAAATGGCCACGTAGCAACACAGTGAACAGTCATTTTTTAGAGTAACCTTTTAGTTTTGGTTGCTTGCAGTTGCTGAACTTTTATGTGGAAAAGAATAGTCTAGAGGGGTAAATATGTAGAGCTCTAGTTTCCAGCCTCAGCACATGTGGAGGCCCCAGGAACACATACTTGTAATGGTGAAGCCTAATCAACTGAGTCAGGCCACGATCTTTCTGATGCATCAATATCCCAGAACAGTAAGTGTTGGGGTTAATAAGCTATTGGCAGTTATTGGAGTTTATTGTTAACTATGGTTGTGTTCTAAATTGCCATGGGAAGGTGGCCATTGGCTTTTAAGAGCGTATGATGCTGGTGGAAATTTATGGGGTTTTAATCACTGTCTTGTTAACAGGGTGTAGTCGGCTCTTCATGTTTCTTCATGTGTTACAGCTTTTCCAGAATGCACAGAACCTTATGTGCAATTAAAATAATTAGGAAAGAGTAGCTTTTTCTCTTTAGCAAAGGGACCAGATTTCAAGCTGCCCTGATAATTTGGTCAATATGTATTTCTCTTGGAAAGTAAGAAATTCTAATAAAAATCTTTGATTTCATCTCCTGAGAAATGTGGCTTTATTTCTTCCCAATCAACACCATAAAATCTCATTATCAAAACAACAATAGAAGAAATAGAAATGCCCATATCTTGCCATCTCACCATTTTGAGTCTTAAAAATTCTCTTCCAGATATTTTGTCTTATGAACTGTTATTTAGTAACAAACTTTGAAGGGGCAAAGTGAGAGGAGAGTGTTTTTATTTCTTAAGAAGAAACGTACACAGACAAATTCTTGTGTGAGCATATTGTACCTACCATGTTAGTTTAACCGGAAGTGCAAGCTGCCTCAGGAAGAGCCTGCGCCAGATACATAAATGACGGAAGTGCATCCCAGCCATATGGGAAATGTGTTTGTGCTTATATTGGTTTTCCAGATTTGGTTGTGCCTTAGCCATGTTGATAACACTGGCGTTGCTTATAGAAGTTGTTAGAAGTATTACCTTCAGTCAGTCACTCATGGAGAATGGGAACAAGACATTTGTGGAAATAATGTGTAAAGAAACCATTCCTTTAATCATGACCAAGTGCTACCTGAAAGCCTACAGACGGAACATGCCTGTAGTCACTTCACACTGCACATCTTCTTTCTGTTAATAAGAAGCAAACATATATGTCCCTCTCCATGACTGTCAATGCAAACATTTATTCTTGTTTCTAACATTTTTTTTGGACAGATAATTACAGAATTCAAAATTGTACTTTTTTTTTTTTGAGCAATATAGTCCTTTATTTTGAATTTCAAGAGCTGAAAACTGATGTTACAAATGCTTCCATTGGTTGGCTGCCATACATATTGAACAGATTTTGGAGAAACAAAGACAGGTTCTCTTTAGAGGTGAAAGGCGTTTCATGCTTCCCTCCATGTCCTGACAAGAGAACTTCCCTGTGTAGATTGAGGGATAGTGTCTTCTCATAGTACCTGAAAAGTATCCAAGAGTATGCTGTATTGTTGAGAAAAGTAAAGTCTGGGAAAATGCTTTCTTGGAAGAAATTTCTTGTTGTAGTTCAGACTCTACACATGCACATGCCTTGTGATGTAAGGATTTGTTATTCAAGTGATGCAGACAGAAGAACGGTTTTCTGTGTGCACTTGCAAGCCTTGATGAGAAGTTAAAAACCCACGCTGACTTAGGAGGCCATTCAGAAAGGGACACCAAGTGCAGTTGTTACAATATAATTATATCTCCCTGTTTCTTTTGGCATAGAAAGATCCTTAAAACAAACACAGTATGTTTATTAATTAAGATATTATCCATCTGTATATTAGAATAATAACGAAATTTGTTGCTATTTAATACCTTGGGCCTGGGTGAGTATGTTATTTTAGTGAAATTATCCCCAAAGAATATTTCAGGTTCGTTGAAGCACCACAGTAAAAATATGAGTTGTTAGTGTATGCTTTTTTCCCCCTGACGTTTCTTACTGTTTTAAATCAGGGGAAATCAGAGGAATTTATTCACTCTTAGTGAAAACATTATTCCTGTTGATAAACAACCATATGTGAGCTTATGACTTTTTAAATCAAGATCAATTTATGTGATAACTTAATATTGTATTGATAATGAAATAAGGTTATTAAGTTTAGATTTATTAATCAGTAGAAATGTTTGTGGGATTGAAATGATGACTTCTGCAGCACCTATGTGGTTTTATTTTATGACTTGGGAATAAGAAATGCATTGGTGAAAAATACTTCGATTTTATGGAACAGGAAATATTTGGTATGGTGTCTCCTCATGAGACTTGTACTAATTCATTTGTTAGAATATATTCAAATAATTATATGATATATTTGCTCATGAATGATTTCATTCATTCTATTCTGAAGAAAAATTATTATGGATATTTATTTAATTATAAACAAAGTTTTCACACTTTTCTTATTATAATTAATAGAGTAACATATGTAGAATAATTTTAAATAGACAAAATCCATAAACTTTTTTCTGAGTTTATTGTACTAAGGTCTAAATTCAATGTTTGAAATTCAGATTTTCCTGTTGAAAATCAGTGTTTACTAGTTATCTAGTAGAAAGTAGTGAGTCTAGTTGTTCCATTATAATTTCAGAAGTCTCATAACATACAGGATAGAGTAAGTCTGGTGCTTTCAGAGATTAAATTGTATTTTGGGTGGGTTTTAAATTGTATATACCACTTCTTTATATGTTACTTTTATAATGTATGTCACTTGATTCTGCTAAAATGGAATATACATGGTTAATTATGGAGGAGATCTTAGGACCACTGGAGGGAGGTTGGAATAGCATGGTAAAGGCTATGAACTGCTGATGTCACTGAAGTACTAAGTTCCCTGGGAATATTATTCTCCAGTTGATAAACTTCATATTTTGAGTTGTGTATTGATATCATTAAGAAAACATAGATTTGCCACTTGTCTGTAGCATTGAAGACCTTCGTCTTATAAAACGTTTTAGGTAAAAGTGCTACCAACTTCATTAAAGAGCTTAGTGATACTATTCACAAAAAAGGAAGTTGAGTATTAAATATTATATTTGCTGCTAGTTACTATTTCAAGTCAATTGTTTCTCCTTTGAGCGTGGTTTACAGTCATAGTCCACAATCAGAATATTGCTAGAGCATAGCAACACCACCGTGAGTCATGCTCTGTTTAGCAGTCTGGCCAGGCCAGTTTCACAGTGATGAATTCTGGGTTTTCCAGTGTATCATTTTTTTGTTGAAAATTTGAGGGAGGTGATTTTTCTGATTTACTGTTGAAGACGTAACAGCGTTAACGTTATTGTTGCCTGTGATCTCATTTCTCTTTCTCACTTTGAAGTAGTAAATGTTACAGGCAGATCAGATACGTTACGTGAGGCTAACAAGATAACGTCTGTGTAATACATGAGTAAAGGGTTCGTATTTCTTCATGAAGAACAGTAAAGCAGCATGCAGTTTTATCTCCTATCTTCTCGGAGAAGGGAGAGAAACTTTACACCACTGGGTGTTTGAATGTCAGAAAATGCAAAGGGATTATACTTCAGACTAAAACAAATCTTTTAACTTCACAATCAAGGAGGCATTTAAATGTGGTTCTATTGTAACTTTACTGCCTCATATTCTCTTGCCAGTTGGTATTGCTTTCACTTAATTATAAAGATGGAAATAGCCAATGTTTCAAGCTGTGCATCATTGCTGAATATACTTTGAGACTAGTATTTGCATGTGCTAATCTGTGTCTATATCGTCCATATCTGTTTGTTTATCTGTCCTGTCCATATACCTCTCCATATGCATATCTATCTATGTCTGTCTACCACTTATCTACAGTCTTGTCACATGGTTACTTGTTTCCTTCGGGCTGCTGCAGTTTTGATGCTGACCGTAGAGAAAAACTAGCCTGTGTTCATGGGGCTTCTGTGCCAAGACAAGCTGACAGTGGGATAAGTACCTGTTATCCTCCTCTGCCTGCTGCTTCCTTCCAATGGCCGGTATCTGATGGGGTATCATGTACTTGTCTTACACAAAGTCTGGGCTGCTCTTGGGAGGGGAAAAACTTGATCACTTTTGCTAATGGTAGCCCAACGGACTGTTTATACAAAGCTAGTAACTGGTATGTGAAGTACAGCTGACAGTGTGATAACTATGTTATAATGATGTTAATACTTTAAAATTTTCTCTTATAAGATAGAAATAAATTCAACACTCACTTTTCAATTGACATGCGTACTGTTTTCTTCTAAAAATCATTTTCTAACTTGTATTCCTTTGTTATCTGTCCTACGACACACCATTTGACTGCTTAGGGAACCAAACCTATGACGGAATGAGGATTTTAAAAGATTGCTTTGACAGACCTCAGGTTACTTATGTGAGTTAGTAAACAGTGTTTCCCTAGCAGCAGCTTGTCTGAAGTGTATCAGACCAGCAGGCCACATTGGCAGTCTGTCATTCCAGAGGATGTGTGCCTGAAGGTTATCTTTTTCCTAGCAGTATTTCCAAAACTTCAGTCACTTGCATGTTGCCATGGTTTTATTGCTAACATATTAACTTAGTCTTATTCTTTCAATTCTTTTCATTAAAGTTTCACATCTTTGTGTGAGTCATCACATGACATAGCACAGGCTGTGTGAGCTGGTGTCAGCACTCTGGGGCACACACAGTGTGCATCTCCGTGCCATCTCCACGGGCACTGCACGTAATTTGCTTACCCTGAGAAGCACCCAGCCTAGCTCTTTGTTCTAGGAAGAGCAATGCTTCTGAAGTTGGCACTCACCCTCTCAGAAGACCGCAGCTTGGTGACTCTATTGAAGAAGTTGGGACGGCATAGCTACAGAGCCCCCCAAAATACCTGGTATTATTTTCACTCTGACATCTGTTAATATTTGGGACAAGTGCTGAGAAATACTATTGTGTGAGCTGGCTTCATATGCTTAAGTGCTACATAGATGATTACAGTTTTGTTGACATTGGCAATCTGGAAAAAATTGTTTTGGACAAGTGGCTCCTTTTAGTCACCTCCAAACTTACACAGTGAAGTCATCCATATTTTCTGTTCAGATTAAAACTACTTTAGTAAGTCAAAATTGTAATAAGAGGCCTCATATAATTTATTTTTTCAGTACATAACATATCTTAATATCAAAGTGTCAGAAAAAAATCCCACAGTTTTCTCACTAACTACTTTGGGATGTAACAGGACTGACTCACTTATATTTGTTTTACAGCTTAAATGACTAGTAAACATAGGAGACTAAGACATTAATGTCTTGCCCAGAGACTATTTAGTTCACTGAAAGAGAATTCCACCTTGCAGGCACATGTTTGCTTTTTATTGTACACTGTGTGGGGCTTAACTTGATACATACTGTGAGTGTCAAGTGCCCTTAGCTTACAAAGAACAACTGTTAATGCTTCCTTATGACGTTTTTCCTCTTTGTCCTTTTCAAAACTTGATTCTCTATCTTTTTTTTTTTCCAGTTTTTACTGTCTAGATTATTTCATATTGTCTCTTTTTCCTCCTTTATATCTTACCATAGAATGTACACACGATTCCTGACATCACTTTAGGGGAAATGAGATTGTTTAGCAGGACACGTTTGGCCATAGGAGATGCGGTATGGTGTGAGGAAATGCGGTGGATATAATTTGATCAGTGGGTCACTGAGGACTTTTCCTCTGGGTACCAGAACATTTTATTTTTGTTGCAAAACCTTTAAATTCCCAAAACAAGCATTTTTTTTTAAAGGTAAATTTATTTAGTTATAGTATATTGAAATAAAGTCAGAAACATCACAGAGAAATTTACCTATTAGTAAACATGTTTGAAGTAGATTCATTTCATTTAACAGTTATTAAAAAATAAACCTTCGTTTCAGTGAAAAATTTTTTATAAAATTATTTTTATAAATCTTATAATCCGTATCTTACCCATACAAAGTTTTCTTTTCTTCTCCCCCCACCTCTCTCCCTCCCTTCCTCTCTCTCCCTCTCCCTTTCCATCTCTCTCCCCTTCCCCTTCCCTCCCTCCCTCCCTCCCTCCCTCCCTCCCTCCCTCCCTCCCTCCCTCCCTCCCTCCCTCCTTCTGTCCTTTCCTTCTTTCTTCTTTCTTTCTTTTCAGACAATTTTCATTATGTAGCTCAAGCTGGCTTGGAATTCACTTTAGCCCAACCTGGCTTCAAACTCCTCCTAGTCCTCTTACTGTGATCTCTGAGGTACTAGGGCCCACATGCTGTTAACTGGCATCCCTGAGCATCTCTGTGGGGTAAAATCACCTTTACTAGTTGAAGTTACATTTTCAGAAGTCAGTGCTTATCCAAATCCTTTGCATATTACCTTAAACAGAGCAATTTCATGAAATCAATCTATCAGGTATGTAGACTGATGTCCATTCTCTTTATTCACTGTCTTACCTGGTCAGTCATGAACATGTTGATTGTCTGTGCCTGTGTTCTAGAATGATCAGTGTACAAACATGTTTATACTTCTTTTAGTTGCAACTTTTTTTTTTTTTTTTTGGTTTTTCGAGACAGGGTTTCTTTGTGTAGCTTTGCGCCTTTCTTGGAACTCACTTGGTAGACCAGGCTGGCCTCGAACTCACAGAGATCCGCCTGCCTTTGCCTCCCGAGTGCTGGGATTAAAGGCGTGCGCCACCACCGCCTGGCTTAGTTGCAACTTTTGAAGAATATCTCTTATATAGATTGAAAATAGAATAGACCGAACTATGAATCTGTAGGTAATTTTGTATTAATATATGTTTCATACTAAAGTAGAACTAAGCCTGTGGCATGACAGAAAGGAAAAATTACCAACTCCAGAAATCAGCTTTACAGTATTCTACAGCCTTAGCCACCAAAGAACATGAATATTTATAATGGTGCCAATATTCCTTTCTTATGTAGCTTGGACCTTGTACTTTAGAATTAAATATTTCTTAAGGATTGGGAATATACCTGCCTAAACATGTCTGTTCCTGTTAATATGAATAATTTTTTTAAAGTTTTATTTATTATGTATACAGTGTTCTGCCTACATTCCAGAAGAGGGCACCAGATCACATTATAGACGGTTGTGAGCCACCATGTGGTTGCTGGGAATTGAACTCAGGACCTCTAGAAGAGCAGCCAGTGCTCTTAACCACTGAGACATCTCTCCAGCCAATATGAATAAAATTTATACATATTTTAAACATTTGATAATATGTGTTGTATTCCAGGACCTGGGGTTAGGGAGACATTGATAATACACCTTGCTGCCAGGGGGATGATAATCTTAGATAGAAAGACCTAAAGTAATGAGCATGTTATGGGATAGAATCATGCTTTTCTCCCCCCCCCCCCCACCCAGAGTTGGCCCAGCTTTACAGAGAAGATGGTATTGATGGCAATATAAACAAGAATGGATTTGCTGGGTTGCAGGGAAATGGGGTAGTCAGCCAGATGAAGTGATATGCTGGGGTTCCAGTAGCCTGCTATGGGCAGAAGCCCTGAGAGCTCATCCCTGTAAAGATAGAGGGATGTGGGATTATAAAGAGCTGTGTGTGTTGGCTCTCACATGGGGAAACGTTGAGGTGGGGCACTGAGGCAGATATAAAAGCATTTGGTTTTCACAGGACTGTCAGCTTCTGTTGAGCAGTAAAGTGATGATATGGGAGTTACCCTGGCGTGGATACAGAAGTGAAGGACACACGAAGCCAACAGAAGAGCAGCATATGTGGATGCGTCTGTAGACATGGGTTTGGGGAAGGTACCTAGCATGAGGGGATGAGGACACCGCACAGGCACGTGGGACTTTATTCCTCTTTGGTATGGGATTTGCAGCACTAAGACTAAGACTAAGAGTGAACTGCTGTGCGAAGGTAGCAAATGGGTATCTATAGGTCTAGAAAAGGAAGGAGGTTTTTGAGAAGGAACCAGTCAAGGTGGAAGCTTCGGGAAGCATGGCACTGGGGAGAACTGCAACAAAAGATGTGGACAGACAAGCGGGAAGTTCAGGGAGAACTCAGGCCCAAGGGCAACTGTTTGACCAAAGAAATAAATGTGACACATAAGACCACCCACCTCTGAGAGTGAGTGAAAGATGGAAGAGGAGGGAATTGAGGTGGAGATGACTGGGAGGGTTGCCTGGAAGGAAGGAAACTGTCCCTGGTCTGTGCAGAGATTCCTAGGCAGAGGGAGGGCCTGCAGGACCCTGGAATTTATGGAGGTGATGGTCTGCTCATGTCTTCAGTGTGTATTCGTGTACATTCACAAGTGATCACATGTGTGTATGTTACTTTTGTGTCCTCAGGTAAGCTCAGCCCTGCCGTAGTAAGCGATCATTTATATACTTATGCTTTTGGAACTCCATCTATTTTTTTTTTTTTTAAAATCACTGTTCTCAGGTTTCTAAAAGGAGTGGTGTTGTTTCTGCCCTTGGAAACATGTGGAAAAGTGGTTCCAATATCCAAGGAAATAAAATGCTCCACAGGCAGGGATTGATGTGTAGAGGTAATTCTGAAATGGTGACAGGTAGTTCTGAAAGTGTGGAAGTGTGGAAGATTCATGTGTCATCTCTGGCTTTCCTGGTTGCATGGTGGCTAATAAAGTGTTACACAGTGTGGACTGAAGAGGTGGTGACCACGTGTGCTCTGTGTTCAAGCCAGGGAGGCTCCAAAAAATGATGAATGCTAAGTAGAGACTCGAGACAGTAGACAAGAGTACAGACTTGTCTCGAGCTGAGCCTTAGAACCCGAGGACTCTTGAAAACATTCTTGAACACTGTGGTTAGTGACTTCTTCAGTCTCTATTAGAAATTGTAGTTTTCTGTTCAGTGTTTTCCAAATATAAATACCTTTGTTAAGTAGCTTGAATTTTCTCTGAATAGTATTAAGAATACTAGTACTAGTCCTAAAAAATTAAATTCTGCTAGATATTCATGCTTTTAGCACAGATGTCTTCATATTTTGTATTCTGATTTCCAAAATAACAAACGTACCATTTATGACCAGCTCCTTTAAAAAAAAAAAGTGAGTGTAATCACCGTTACTTTGTGTTGTTGAGGGCTTAAAATGTGCTAGTTAGAAAGCCTTACTCTCTTCACTGACAGCATTCAGAAGGAAAACAACCCCACAACGTAACACGCTTTTATTTTTGTAACTAGTTAAATTTTTGAGAAGTTTTTTGCCTTATTGAAAGAGAAAGGAAGCTGTTGAGCAAAACTGCCCAGTTCTGCCGGGTGGGCTCCTAAGTTACCAGATCCTCAGGCAGCCAGCCGCCCTGGCCCCCACCCTCCAGCATGGCGTGGGATTGAGCCTCTGAAGTGCATCATGCTGCCCAGACCAAATTGCTCACTTAATAATTAATGTTCCTGCAATGGAATCACTTTCTCCCTGGAGGTTGACTTCAGATTTACCAGACACACTGACAACACTGCACTCCTTATTCTCGCCACAAGACCTCGGCTTCTGCTTTAAAAATGTCTGAATAAAGGATGCTTTTGTTCATACCTCGCCTGCCTGTGATATAGTGACAAAGTGTCTGATGGCTGAATGGAATAGTTTTACAGTATGAGTGCTGCTTTCAGCAGAGGGGCAGGACTTGGGCTTTAGGAGGAAGTGAATTGGATAGGTCAGGAGAATGTACCATTTGTAAACACCCCTTTCCTTTTTTATTCACGTGTCAGGGCAGCAGCAGCAGGCTGCTCAGTGTCCACCCCTGTGAAGTGCCAGAGGGAAAGCAGCTTGGACTTCAGCTGCAGTTTTTAGACCTTGCTTTTGATTCCCGGTAGTGATTGTCAAGTCCTTGGACTTGCGTTAGAAGCTGTTTGGAAACTAACATGGTTTAGTCCACTAACTGCATGTTGGGTAAATTCAAAACCCACATGCTCGTCCTCTTGCAGTGGAATAAGTCACATCTGATGGACATTTTCTGTGCTTATGGCATAGTAATGAACGTCTGACAGGCGCGACCTTTCATAAGACAACCCACACTATTGGCTTTCTGCCCAGAATATTGCTGCAACACTATCTGTGATTGGTTATCTCTCTATCATGCATTGCTTCACAAGGGGAAACGGCCCCCTTTTTAATAAATCTACGATGGCTGGCTGCAATATTCCTCACTGTAAGTATTTGTGTGTGTGTGTGTGTGTGTGTGTGTGTGTGTGTGTGTGTGTGAGAGAGGGAGAGAGAGAGAGAGAGAGAGAGAGAGAGAGAGAGAGAGAGAGAGAGAGACTGACTTTGAGTTGCTTAGTCTGGTGTCACATGGCGAGGTTGTGCGACTCTAGGACATTAGTGAATGCTCCTTAGTAAATCTTAACCTATCTCTTTTCTCTACAGGTTGGTACTAAGAAGTGCCTTTCCTGACGTCTCTGCTGCTTGGAACCGCTTCTAGAGCAGCCTCTGCTTTTGCCTTGCTTGCTGCCAGCTAGACTGTGACGACAGCACATCCGCCCTCCACCTCTAGCCCAGACACCCCCACTTCTACTTCTAATCAGGAGAAAAGCTCTGAGTATCTGCCATTGCCCTAGGCTGCTTTAGTTTAGAAGAAAAGTTTGCTGAAAAAGTAAGATACCTTCTGCCAGGAAATCAAGGAGGAAAACAAAAAATCATTTTCTCGATTTTGCTCTAAACTGCTGCATCTGTCTATGCCAAACTAATCAATACCGATTGCACCACCAAACTCCATCGCAAATTCAGCTGTGAGGAGATTCCCTGTCAGACAACTTGGCTGAAAGCAGCTTGGAAATTCGGTGTCAGAGGGTCTGCCACGTTTTCATGCTTGCATTTTGGGCTCCAAATTGGCACTGGGAAGGGGTTACTGAGCGCAAGGCTGGTTCCAGGCCCTCCTTTAAGCACCCATCTACTTACAATTCTGGTATTTCTCTAAAAACCAAAACCTCTTTGAATTAACAGTTTCATGCTGTGACTTTCTAGTGGAGGTCTTTCCCTTGATATTGAAGTCACACTCTTCCACGTGCCGTTAAAGCAGGGAGCGGGGAAACAGCCTTCCGGACATTTTCACCGTCATTTCACACTTCTAAGTTTTATCAGTTCCTATTTTGTTTTGTTTTTGTTTCGGTTATTGATTTTTTTTTTTGAGAGGGGTTGGGTTTGTTGGTTTCATTGAACATTTAACTACCTGTAAAATATAAACATGGCTGTTAGTGTCACACCAATTCGGGACACAAAATGGCTAACACTGGAAGTTTGTAGAGAGTTTCAAAGAGGGACTTGCTCACGGCCAGACACGGAGTGTAAATTTGCACATCCTTCGAAAAGCTGCCAAGTTGAAAATGGACGAGTAATCGCCTGCTTTGATTCACTGAAAGTGAGTAAATATTATGTACTTTTAAGGATATGCAATGATTGATTAAGGGGTATGGGCACACGGTACTCTAAGTTTCGGACTATGGATTGCTTTGTTAACACTTTAGTTATATAGCATGTTCTGGTTTATTGTGTTGAGCTGAGGCACTCAATGAGATGCCAAGTCCAGCCAAACTTACAAATAACTTTACCAGGCCTTTAACTCCAAACTCCATGATTTTTTAACCCAGAGCAGAAAGTGTTGTGTATTGATGCAGTTGTAATATAATGATAGCAGAGTGAGAGTCTTTGTTCAGCAATGGTAAATGTTCATGTTCAGCACTTTCATATATTATAATAAGGCCAAGACAGTAGCTGATTGAATATAAGTTGTTTTCCTTTGTTGGTAAACTTGTCAAGCTGCTATAAATGAATGGCAAATTCTATGTCAGCTGATCATGAATACATTTTTACTTTTCTATGAGATAATTTTAGTGGCTAAAGCCATGTACTTTTGGGAAAACATGACTAGATGTAAGATTTCTTTCAATTGCTATAGTATTTTATCTGAACCACATACTTAATGAATGTGGGCTTTATATATAGGTACAAACTAAGTACTATTGTTCATTGGATGTTTCATACTGAAGTAATACATATGTTCTTTTTCTGTGAGATTCTTGACAGTTGTTACTTAATGTGTTTCTGGTCAGAAATGTTAAAAGTTAGTCTTGTATGCATGATAAAAAGAAATTATTTATGTTAGCATTTTTATAAAGTTTGAAATGGATCTTGTAAAAGTTAGCAAACATGTCTTAATTGTGAAATGCAAGGACAAGACTAGAAACTTGTTCCAGGGTACCTTCAACTTATTTGGTTTAATTAGATTTTTAATTTTTGAATACTAAATGCCTGCAGTTAATTCTTTGACTCTTCCAAGATGGATCAACATCGTATCTACATCTGTGAAGAAGTCTCATAAATCCATCGTGTCTTTTAAAAACAAATCATATTGTAATCAGAGTGCTTTGTTTCGTCTTGTCAGGGTGAGTTAGAGGTTAACCATTTCAGCTGGTTGTTTTTAGTTCACTTTGTGATGCTCACTTTTGTAAAGTTTTTGCTAAACCTTTCAACGATTCAGTCTTGAGAATAGGCTAAGAGGAGGTGTGTGATAGTAACCACAGACGCTGGTTAAGTCGGCAGGCTATCGGCAGAGTCCTAGGGACTAATAAGTAGGAGTTGTCAGTTACTACTTCCCCCACCTTGGCCTTGAAACACATTGATAAAGGCACGGTGTTTATACCTTTGTGAACATCAGTCCTAAATTAATGCTCGTGAATTCAGGTGTAATTAGAGACAGGGATCCAAAAAACTAGGAGCAAAAGACTTAATTGCTCTTGTCGGTAACCAGCTGTGTTCTTCAGTACCTCCTTTTTGACCCAATTCCTAGCAAATCCAGTTTGTAATCCTATAGATAATTACAACTCCTAGCTGTAAAATGAAGGACATTAAATTTGGCTGTGAAGACCTGCCTACACAGAGTTTGCAAACACTGTGAACTATTAATACTCAGTTTCTATTTTTCCAGTTCCACATATTTTTTTTAAGTTACTGCTCACTTGTGGTCAGAGAACAGTTCTCCTTTGAGTAAAGCTGCAGATCTGCTTACAGACGTGCCGTGTGGTTAACGAGATTCAACTGCCACATCAAGGACTTCTTAAAACAACAACAACAAAATAATGTTAATTTTTAAAATTTATTTATGAAATGAATTTATTGTACCACTTAATAACAGCAAACTTTGTCCTTTTTTTTGTTTTTTTAAGACAAGTTGAAATTTATAGTTTAATTTTTTTTTTAATTTGGCAAAACTTTTTTTATTTGAATAGACAGACAAATTAACACAAATTTATTTATGATCGAGTTTTATACTCGGACAATAGCTCCTTATGTGTTAGTGAAATATTAAGAATCAATCAACTCTGTGTGTGCAGTTAAATGTTCGTGTTTTCCAAACAATTCCACATGTAACTGGAAGAACCCCTCATTCTTTATATGGTGTTTGGAATTCTACCTTTTAGCTAGTAGTCTTATGGTGTTCATTTTTGTGGCTAAAATAGATCCAGAACACATCTTAAAACACTTAAAGTATCTGAATGACTCATGCTTGAAGTTCTGAAGTTTGCGAGCATTCTGAGGCTTGCCTGCCAACAACCAACAGATCATCTCCATTGTCTCAGAGTCAACGGAAGTTTTACAAGTAAAACTTGTAATATCCTGACTTCTTTAATGAAATGTGCTTTCTGCATTGCTTTTAATCCCTGTTCCAGCCTCATTTGAGTTCTTGAGCCATGAGATGGAGGTGGCTTGTGTAATCTACTATTTTTAGAAAGTTAGGAAAGCAAACCAAATACTCTCTGAGAGGACCCTGTGAAATGGCTGTACCCTTCAGCTGTGCTGTTTCAGACTTTGGCTGAGCTCCCAGGTGACTTAGGTTTATAGCTGACTTCTGGTTAGAAGAAGAGAATCCCCCCTCCCACACACACGCACACGCACACGCACACATACATGCATATACACACACACAGAACAAGTTGAACAGTAGAAAAATGTTTATCTAAAAGAAATTACTAGGCGTATTACTGGAGATTATGAGAAGAAAATTAGCTGATAGGGTTTCATTGACATGCTGATGATTTTAAATTTTGAAGATGAAATTAAGGTTAAATGTAGTGCAGTAAAACAGTTCTAGTTCATAATAAATATGTTGCAAAAATTGGAGTGTGTTAAGTAGAAATATATGTGTATGTTATGTCTTTCCAAATGCAAATAATGAAAACAAAAGATAAGTAACAGGTCAAATGTATAAATTAAATAGCATTTAAACACTTCATTAATTTAATTTTTATATTGCACTTGTAGTTTAAATTTATAGTAGTCTAAAGGTGAATTCTACCTATGGCTTGAAGTGCTTATAACTTGCAGGTCTGTGTGCAGTAGGCACTTCAGATACTCAGAACAGTTGACCAAGTGCATCATTTTGTTCTGAAGAGGGTTTTTGTTTGTGTATATTTTTTTTTTACTCTTATGGCTTATGAATGGGTCACCAAAAGAGAAAAATGATTAAAAGAGAAGATTCCAGCACTGCAGTTCCAGCCGCCAATAGAATGGTGCCATGTTTCTGGAGTGGCATTTCCAGTAATTTTAATGCCATGCTACTCTGTCATGATCTCTCTGCTTCACAGTACAGAGTTTATGTGAAGAAAGTTGGTGGGATGTATTTCCATGTGATGTTGAATGTATTATAGTCTCAGAGAGTAAGCATTCACTATGTAATCCATAGAGAAAAACCTTTGATGTTAACATCTGGATTAGACAGCATGACTGACTTGATGGGGTGCCCCAAAGTAATGACAGTTAATTTCAGAATTATCTTCCATTATTACCACAGAGTGTTTTCACCATAACAATGGCTGGTATCATTGCTATTCTTACAAAGATACCATCATGGTCTTTTCATAATGTTTTAAAAACAATTTTAGCTGGTAATTCTGGCAAAATAAAATGCATGAGACATGTCCTGGACAAACCATTCAGTTTTGAACTAAAATTTTAATGTTGTTTGTTCCTATTTGCACTAACTCTTACTAAGCCCTTTCCTGACAGCATCTCACATATGATGTTACAGTTTTAAAGATGGTCACATCCTGTATTTAGCAACTTGTGCACACATGTATGCATTGTGTCCTTAGCGATAGGTTGACGCAGCAAGTCCTTTTCCTACACTGATGTTTTCAGTTTTCAGAGCTGGACTAACTGTTAGGACACAACTTGTAAAGCAATGTGATTGCCTTACCTGTTCTCATCGTTTCCAGTGAGCAGAAACCTCACTACTCTGAGAAGTCCCTGTGCCTGGGTGGCAAAATCATTAGTTCTGACAGGACCATTTTTGTAACAAAATGCTCAGTAGTTATAGCTGCTTCAGCTGTACTAATAATAACTGCAGAAATGTGCCTGTTCATCTCCTTAAATTCTTTAGAAGTATATCCTTTTATTCATTTTTCTTTTCCTTTTGAGATTATAATATAGTTATATTACTTCTCCCTTCCATTTTCTCCCTCCAAACCCTCCCATATACTCTTCTTTATTCTTTTTCAAATTCATGGCCTATTTTTTCGTTACTTGTTGTTACATGCATATGTGTGTACTCTCTCTCTCTCTCTCTCTCTCTCTCTCTCTCTCTCTCTCTCTCTCACACACACACACACACACACACACACACACACACACACACACATTTGTATTTTCTCCCTAAATACATAAGTACACCTGCTCCGTCTGTGTAATGTTATTTTTATGTATGTTTTCAGGTATTGGGTCAGACTATTTCTCCTACTCTGAGGATTCCTTAGTTGCCTGTAGTTCTTTGTGTAGTGTTGAGGCCTCCTGGTATTTTCCCTGTTCCCTTCAACATGCCTGTTGTTGTTGTCCTTGTTCAGCTTATATTTAAGCGGTCATGTTGATACAGTCTTCTGTCGTTACTAGGAGACACAATCTCACAGCAGACACCCTGATCTTCTGGCTCTTCCCAATCTTTCCACCCCCTCTTCTTCAGTGTTCCCTGAGCCTTAGGTGCAGGGCTGCTTTGTAGATGTATCCATTGGAAGTGGGCTGCACAACTCTGTATTTTGATTGGTTGTGGTTTAGAAAACTCTCTTAAATGAGTGAATAATTTTTAAACTATCGGGCAAACCAAATGGAAGACATTAAGCTACCGAAGGCACAGACTCCTGCTATTCTGCTTTCTTTTGTAAGGTATTTACATACTGCTTTTCTTTTTTCTCATTAACTCTTGCTCACTGTGTTAGAGTGATCACGGAAAAGCCACTTACACTGAAGGCAGCATGGAGTGTAAGCAGGTTCAAAGCTTACCTGCTTGTCAGATACCTGAAACCACTCAAACTCTGGTTCCATTCACAGCAATTCTGTGTAAGCCTTGGAAGGCTGGAAATCTCTGTGATCTGTAGGGTAAACCTCATGCTGAGGGAGTGGAACATGCACCCAGTTCACACGTGCTTCTAAACCTGGAATGCTTCTCAGACCCAAGGACACCCAGGGACCTGGGGTGTGAAGCTTAGCCTGTCATTTTCCTGGCTGAGGCTAAGTGGAGGACCTGAGCTCTCAGCATTGCTAATCCGTTACCTTTCATACTGAGCAGTGTCTCTGCCTTCCCCTAGACCTAGACAAAGCTTCTTATTTTCTTACAAAGAGATCCTAGGGAGGACATTTTGAGGCTTTTTTTTCTTTAGCAGACACACATTTTATGCTCTTAGATAAAGGAATAATTTTCAGTGTACTTAGGTCAGAATTCATGAGAGTCGGTACAAATGGGTAACTAAACAGATGACCTTTGATTACATTGCTGATACAGATTCATGTGTAGAAACTTAAGTAAAAGTAACTGAAAGGCTGGGTTGAAAACAGTTGTGCAGTGTATTGTATTTTAGAACAGCTATTTCCCGTGAATTTCACTGAAGCAGTAACACAAAATAATATTAATTTTGGTAAGCACTTAATTTAATACTCATTTACAATATGCTAAACCACTGCATTTTTGTAAATAACATATTTCTTGTACAGTTATTACTAAATACATGTCTGCTTATATCAGCTCTATTTTGACACTAATATTTTTTGAGTTTCTAAAATTTTGAGTTATGCTTGATTTGTTAGAAAAAAGCTTTTTATACTATGGAGTTTCTATTTTGAGAATTTGGTGACAGGTTTTGAACTATAGAACCCATTATATACTCTAATTTGATTGGCAGGCTAACTTCAGGAAGTCTTTGGGCCTTGGCTTCACCCTTTCTTCTTTTGTTTCCTCCAAAATCTTTGCAACTTTCAAATGATCTGGTTTCAGAACTGTTGGATCTGATCTGTGTTATTCCTAGAGACACACAGATGCAATGTAGACATTTGAGCTGTAAAAAATTAAATTCAGCGTTCAATACCCCACCGTCAGCATTTAGCATCAATAGGAGTTTGAATTTTCCTTAGTTTTCTAGGCCTGTTCAGTGTCTTCTGCAGTTCCCAGTGCTCAGGATCCTTCATCTCAAGGTCCTGAGAAACGCGTGTCTTCTAAATGTAGCCTTATTTCAGCCAGGTAAGATGGTCTGGGCAGCACAGAGATCCTACCTGTTCTGTGGAAGCAGAAAGGGCAAGAGCAGAAGAGGTAACACCACCCCATACTGTCAAGTCTGCCTAACAAAAGCCCTGGATCTGCAGCATGACTTTCCTGACCTCTTACTAGCTGATTTGGCTTGAAGGATTAATGAGAATTGTAGTGGTTGCTTAACTATTCCCTAATTAAGGTCAGTTTTCAGATAAGACGCAAAAGGCAAAATGTCATTGTAGTTTCCGTACCAGGTGAGAGAGAATTATAGAAATTACTTCCCCCAGAAAACTCACAAAGTCAAATAAATCTCTCAAGCAAGTACATGAGTGTGGTGGCCATTGAAGGAAGGACGCTTTTGAAGAAGAACTTTAGTACTGTACTACTAATAAGGTCCACACTTTGTTTTGGTTGGTCAATAAAACAACATCACACAAATTATTTAATTTTTTTTTTAATTTTCGAGGCAGGGTTTTAAATTTTTATTTATATATAAAAATGAAATAGTATGCTTCTTTTACTTTCCTATTAAAATGTTATCTATATAACATATATATATATATATATATGTGTGTGTGTGTATATATATATACACACACACATACATATGTCAGTGAATTTTGAATGGCAGGAGCTTCTGTTGTTACCTTAATTTTCATTTGTACTTTCTCTACAAATAATATTTTTCACTTCTTTGGTATAGAGTAAAATGAGTTAATAGATACTAAATCCCTCTGTGTGTGTTGATGACTGTCTTCATTTGATGATAAGATTAGCCTGTACAACAACTCTTTGGTACAGTATTTGACAGACAGGCCCAGGGAAATACAGAGAAACTAGGTGCAGATCAACTGGACCAACTAGTAAGCTGATACCTGGTATAGCCTGATTGCAATTTCCATCCTCAATCACATCGTGCCGAACATGGCTTTTCAATACCCATGTGCTGAAGTCTCAACAAAGAAATCACATAGCACTGCTTAAGCATAAATGATGATACAGGGTAAATGGAAGACGTAGGGCCTACAGCAGTAAATAAACATACATAATTATGTCTTGACTTAACACGCAGATCAAGAAGGGAATCCCAGGTAGCAGGAAGATTGTGACATCAGACACAACAATTGAGTCTGTTGTAAAATATAAGGAAATGAGTTTAAGTTGACCTTCTCAGATAGTGCCACTCTATCTGCTAGATAGCTGCCTCAGTGTAGAGAAAGGGGCAGAAGAGACGGCTCAGTGCTTAAGAACACTTGCTGCCCTTCCAAAGAACCCAGGTTTAGTTCCCAGCTCTCACACAGTGTATTTCACTATCTCTAACTCCAGTTCCAGAAGATTCTATGCCGCCTTCTAAACCCTGAGGTTACCAGCCGTGCAAGTGGTACATATACATACATGTAAAAAATAAAATAAAATAAGATCAATGTATAAGAAGAAAAATGGCCCAATGTCTTCATTGGTTAGAACCAACTCAGTTAAATTATGAGGCCCACTCTGAGAAGCCAGAGTAAGTGTAGATTTTTTGGGCTATGCTCTAAAACCCTGGCCACTAATTCAACCCAGGGACTCCACAAACACATTGTAAGCTCCATTCTTTTTATAGATTTTAAGTACCATTTTATTACAGTAATAGTTAAGGGTCATATGTGAAAAACAAAGACATTTAGGAGCCGAGAAGGGATAAGGGTTCAACAATTTAAAGAGGATATCAAGCATATTCTGCCTCTGACTTTGGAAAGGCAGAAGTTAAAAATTCTGTCTCATGGTATTATTTACTGGGAGACCTGTGTTAGGATGGAATGACATGGAAGTTAGGAGGGGTGGGTGGAAGTTAGGAGGGGGTGGGGTAGAGGTTAGGAGGGGGTGGGGTGGAGGTTAGGAGGGGGTGGGGTGGAGGTTAGGAGGGGGTGGGGTGGGTTAGGAGGGGTGGGGTGGACCTGTGTTAGGAGCAGGTGGTGAGGTTAGGAGGTGAACTCAATAGTAAAGGGAGGTCAGTGTGAGGGCAGCTTGAAGACCCGAAGGGAGGGATGTCTTTAGTGGTTTAACTTTACCCTTTCCCTCCACCTTTCTTCCCATAACTACTGACTCTGAAACCACAAATGGGAACAGAACCAGAGTCCCCAAAAGGAAAACTCCAATTCCCACACCCAAGGCTTAGCCAGCTGTCTTGGATGACCCCGCTTAGAAGGAAACTCCGTTTTAACCTGAGGTCCCGGTCAGTTACAGCGCAAGCAGAGGCTGCAGCTGTCTGAGTTCACCTAGTGGTACCTATGTTGTATTCTGTGTTAGTGTGTGTTTGAGGCTTGACTTTCGGGTCCCAAATCTTGTAGCTTCAAGGCCCACAGGTCTCCAGTTAGAGTTATCGCTCTGCCTCCAATGCAGACTTGGAGTTGTTCATATCTAGGTCCAGGCTGTTCTTACATGAGGCAGGAACCATCTGCAGTTAATAGTTGTCAGTAAATGACTCAAAATAAAACAGAAAATTAAAGTTAGCAAAGCTGGGGAGTTTTTCTCTCATTTTCAATTTCTGCACAGATACGGACATAATCAGTGTTTAGGATCTGCCTGTGATGGATAAATTACATCTGTAATTCATTCTTTTCCATGTTACTGCATTCAGGCGATAATTTGCTTTCAGAAATCATTGCTCATCTAATATTCTAAAATCGTTCATAGACTGAAAACAAGTCTAGTAGCATGTTCCTATGGGGGAAGTACTTATATCCAAACAGCTTACAAAGAGGGCAGAAAAGTTTTAAAAAGACATTGGAGAAAAGCAGACAAATTCCTCTTTGGTAGATGAGATTGTTTCTCAAAAGATTATTCTCCTTAAAGGGAGACAACCCCCAGAAGAAAGATGAAGGAAGAAACACTTAAAGAATTAATTATTAAATAAAGAATCCTGTTAAGAAAGATTTGTGTCCTGAATGAATTATCCCACCATTATCTCCTGTCTCTTCATGGCTAAGTGGTGACTAATGAAATCTGAGTCTAGCCATGAGAAAAGATTATCATCATGGTCTTATTTATTTGATTCTTTTTTCTCTGAAGAAATTTTACTACCAGGCATTGCTTCCCACGAATCCTAGTAGAGTTAAAAATGAAAGGAAATCTCCACATAAGAAACTCAAATAGATTTTAAAGTAATAATCAAAATAAGCCAATCTCCAAACACCCTAAAATTAAAAAAACAGTATAAAACTAGCAAAAACCCCAAACAACACTTAGCTCAACTTCTGATGAACTATAAATCATTATTCATATTTAATAAGAGTAATTTATATAGCAAATATTTTTACAGTGGGGGTCTATTTCAGTAGCTCCTGCAGTTGTAATCTGTGATTGAAATTTAGTAGCTTAGTAATGTACTATAGAATTCAAAGGTTTCTATAAGCGGAGCAATAAATGTAGAGTGGTTTTAGCATCTTTTTTAGTGACTGCTGGCTTCTGTGATTTCTGCCAAGGGTGAATAATGACATGGAAGAGATTTTCATGAGAAATATATATTTTTTTACTCTAAAGATTTAATTAAGAACTTGGAGGGCTGGGTAAGTGATTCAGTGTGTCAGAACACTAGTTGTGCAAGGGTGAAGACCTGTATCCAAATCTCAAATGGGGGCACAAAGACAGGCACACCCAAGAAGCCAACTGGCAGCTAAGCCTAGCTGAAAAGGCAAGCTAAGGGTTCAGTGAGAGATGCCATCAGAAGGCCTTCAAGTGGAGATTGGCACTTTTGCCAACCTGCATAGTCACCAGGTACAATCCAGAGGAGGTGCTACTTACACATCTTAGTTGCAGGAACCGACACTGTTCTTTTCACTGGTCAGTGCTTGCTCTACTAGATATTGTGAAATCTTGATGGAAGGGTGATGAACCACACAAAATTATGCCTGTTTGATTGTTGGTGGACTAGTGGTTGCTGTAAGATCATGAAATACTAAAATTTTGCCCCTCTTCCTCTTCCTCCTCCTCCTCCTCCTCCTCCTTCTTCTTCTTTCTCTCTCTCTCTCTCTCTCTCTCTCTCTCTCTCTCTCTCTCTCTCTCTCTCTCTCTCTCTCTCTCTCTCTATGTGTCTCTTCGCTCTCTCTCTCTGCATGTGTCTCTTCGGCAGGCCTGGTCACTCTCTCTTCTGTCCCTCCCTCCTCCTAATAAACCTCTGCTCTGATTTAAAAACAAAAAACAAACAAACAAAAACAAACCAAAATTTTGAATTTAGTAGATTTTTCTCTGAAACACACTGAAAGCATTTAGTCTCTGGAGGAGAAGTGGGGTAATTGGCATGTTTTCAATTGAGTGGTCACACTGCTGATTTTAATATGGCAAGAGTTACGAAAGTGTATTATCACAGTCTGTAATTCTGTGAGAAACTTGAGTCACATTGATTTTTAGACGGCACATTTAGAAATCATTAATTTTACTCAACTGATTTGTTCATCATCTGTCCGTTATATAAAGTGAGAAAGTTCAGAACAGTTAAGTTACTTCTCCAAGGTCACACAACCAGAGGCAGCTTCCTGGAACTTAACACCGGTAGTCTGTCTTCAGAGCTTAGAGTTTTAGTCCATCTGCAGTGTAACTTGTCTAAATTATTAATGCCTAGAAACATTATAGCATGATCTTGTGCATACAACTTGCATTTAATTACCAACAAATTTCTCTATGTAAATTTTGGGCAAGTATTGGTTGAGTTACAGCAAGTGCCTGAATTTAAAGGGTACTTTTAAAAACAAACTCTTGCAACATGTTTTCTTAACAATACAATTTCTGAATAATTGCTAATAAGATGTTCTCATCCAGAATATGAAAGATTTCATTTTTAGCCCGAAGTCTTATACCATAGAATATAAATCTCAGATCAAGTTGCATTTGCATGTTTATACACCACACAGAGAATAAATGAGGGAGCACATCAGAAAACAGTCTGTTCTAGAGAAATGAAGAACAAATCCACCAGAGTTCCAGGCACCTAAGACAAAGTGGGCAGTGATGGCCAAGGGCATTAGGTCTGGAGGCCTCTCAGTTAACTACTACCCCTACTTCTTTTGGTTAGAATGGAGTATCTCTTTATTAACTGATAGGTAAGTCCATGCAACTTTTTGAATTTTGGATGAGACTAAGAGTTTATCTTATTTTGTGAGTCTTACTGGGAATTATAGTAATATTGGAAGCAAAATATATGCTTCAAAAGCTTTGTTAAGTCTTCCATGTATAATATGTGATGTTAGAATGTAAGTGGTACCACTCAAATATTTGATTTCTGAAACATCTCCCTGTCAGGTGTTGTATTTATGACTTCTAATAGGACATTTCAAAAATTATCTAGGACTAAAATTTTAGTAAATTTTTATTTTTTGTATATCTTCAATATTTACTTACTATATTAATAATGCCAAAACACCTAGTTTGACTAATTTTTCATGTAATATAATAATTTTATTAAATATTTTGAAACAGCTTATACCTTTTTAAGATTTTTATACCACAGTTAAATGAAATAAAAATGACTATAAATTAAAATTAATAATTTCATTTCATTCAAGATTTGGAAAGAAGAGTATACTGTGCTAAAAAGCTTGGGTTTCAGAATATGAAAAAATTCTTAGGCATCTTAGATATTTCATGAGCATTAGTGTAATCCTGAACTTTTATTAAAGAGATAGAGGTCAAATATTAGAGCCCATACTCTGCTCTTGGTGAATGATACAGTGACACATGAGTCTTCTCCTAGAGAAGCTCATTTTCACAGAACTAGCTGGTGAAATCAGTAGCTCATTAAATAAATAGCTCAAAAATAAATCATATAAATCATTATATGGCTTTAGACAAATAATTAATTAGAAATATTTTTGTAAGAAATTGAAAGCTGCATCGATTCATGGATTCTGATATGGCAAACAGGCTTTTTCTTTAAAATCACTTAGATTGCAGGGAAATGTGTGTGGCATTCTTTGTCCTTAGATTTCATTTTTCTGGCTTCTCTGCTTTCTTTATTAATTTTCTATAGATTAAGGTTTGCTTTTTCATTACCCTTGGTGTTTTCCGAGTGTCTGGATTGAACTTCATTCTGTTTCTCATGGAATGCAGCTTTTCCAGAAAACTCTTATTTCAAATAAATATTGATGAGAATGTGGCCACCAGTGGTTTTCGCTAAGACCCTGCTGCTGCCTCTGAAATCTTAGATTGAGTGATCACACAAAGCCACACGCCAAGAGTTATGTAAGTTAGAAACAAAACAAACAGCAAAACCCACTTTCTGTAGCACAGACAAGACCTTGTAAATTGTTCAGACAGTAGATCCAGTCGGGTCTTCTACTTCACAGGAGTTCCTGTGACTTCTGTCTTTTACTACCTCATGCTCGTTTCTCATTTATAATTTGACTCTGATGCTTCAAAGAATTGAGAGGATTCAGTAAAATTTGTTACATCATATAAATCACTAAATATGTGGAAATCCCTTACAATACATCATATTGTTTTAGTCTGAATGTTGGGATTCAGTCTGAATTATAATTTTCCTTTGTATGAGGAGCCTTGCCTCAGGTTGGAATAAATTTTGCCTATTATACTGTAGGTGTTGTTTTATTGTAAAATCTAAAAAGTACTCTATGAGGTAGGTGTAAATGCACTCTTATACAGTAGCCTGTTTACTTATGCTTCATGAACAGAAAATAATCCCCAAACTGAGCATGAGTATGATTTCACATTAATGAGGCAGTATTAGAATAATTTTTGTCTGTTCCTAAAATCCATTTAATAATTGTAGTTATCCATGAATGAAAAGTTATAATCATCTTTGCTGACATTAATCCCATTTAATATAAATGCCTCTTTAGTTCTTTGCTGTTCTACAATAATCATTTTTTACATTTCAAATGCAATACGTGAATTTTATGCTAAAAGACTCACGTTTTAAGGATTTTATTTTTAATTGCATATATATGTATTTGTGTATGTTTAAGCATATGGGTCTGTGCATGTGTGAGCACAGGTGCCCGTAGAGATCAGAGGTGTTGGATTCCCCCAGAGTTGGAGTTTCAGATGACTGTGAGCCCTGTGTAGGTGCTCGGAGTACAGCTTGGGTCCTTTCAAAGAGTGGGATGGGCTCCTAACCACTAAGCCATTTCTCTAGCCCTGTAATCTACATTTTTAAGCGTAAAATTCAAATTTATTCAGTACAGTTCCTGTACACAGTAGCCTAAACTTTAACTATTTGGTTGTGCTTCACCCTCTTATTCTTTCGCTCTTTTTATATTTATGTATATATCTCAAATTATAGGTTCAATTATATCTTTGTTAGATTTCAACAAGTTTCTGATAATGTAGAGTATAAACCTCAGGTCTGCCTACACTCCTTTAATGGTCTAAAGATAGCACCCCAAAATATTCTGATTAATCCAACCTCAATTTTTTTTTTTCTGCTCTCATAATTGACAGGGAACCAGTGCTACCTATTGAAATAATCCAAGCTATCCAAAGGCTTTAGCCTAACTCACAAATGTGAGGCCTGGCTTGGGAGAGAAGAATCTATTCTCTTTCTTTGTTAGCAAGGGAACAGCATGATATGTAAATGTTGCTATTATATCCTAAGTATGAGTTGTGCACTGACTGGTTCAGTGAGCCATGCCACACGGCCTTCTTGTTAAGGCTATTATTGGTTTTTGCTGTACTGCTTTGTATTGATTTTGTGTGTAGCAATGAGTTAGCTGCATTATTTAATGTTAAATGAGGATCAGATATGTGTCAGATATAGAGTTACTTGTAGACTTTTAATTGAATTGGCTATTTTGGGGTTTTAGCATGTTGAGAGACAACTAGGAGAAAAGCATAGGATTACCTTTGAGGGCAGGAAAAAGAAAATGAATCTTCAACTTTCTGGTAGTTGCCAGAAGTGGTACAATCATATCTTCTGCAATTATGTAATCAATTTGCAGTTAGCAGATGTGTAAGATTTGAAATTTCACTTCTGTGTTTCTTATAAAAGTCAAATGTGTTTAGCACCATAAAATGCTTACGATTTCTGGAGAAAATTTCACTTGTCTTTAAGAGTGGTTTCATGATGAAACTATATTATAGGATCTGTATCAAGAGGAAAACAGCAGGTAAGTATGTTGTTCCTGACATTTGGGGGTTGTGAAGATGGAAAACTAGCTAAGGATTAAGTAGGGGATCAGATGAGGTATTTTATTTACTTACTGGATTGTTTCTTAGTTTTTTTTTTTTTTTTTTTTTTTTTTGGTTTTTCGAGACAGGGTTTCTCTGTGTAGCTTTGCGCCTTTCCTGGAACTCACTTGGTAGACCAGGCTGGCCTCGAACTCACAGAGATCCACCTGGCTCTGCCTCCCGAGTGCTGGGATTAAAGGCGTGCGCCACCACCGCCCGGCTTGTTTCTTAGTTTTTTAAAGATAAAACAGGTAAGGCTAATATTTACTTATTTCTTTGACATTGATAATCTGATTTTGCAAACTTTTTTTTTGCATGTGTGTGGATGTGTTTGCCTGTGTCTGACTACTTGTGTGTGCAGGTTACACATGCACAATGTGCACATGACTACACTCCTCTGCTTGCTAGCTCTCAATAAGGGCTTGCTTTGTCAATCCTAGTGACATTATGGTCCCAGTTTTCTTGATGTTTTTAAAATTAATTTGCTTTTGGATGAACAGAAGCAAAACACTTGCCTAATAGTAGCATGGACTGGGGCATTGTGACCCATGACCTTTTGCCATCCCTAATTTGTTTGACAACAAGTATGAATTTTTAAAAGTGACAGCATTTTTTGAAATTCATATTAAATACTGGCCTCACCCTTTTAGGAATTTTAGCAGTAGAGTTGTGACAGCACCATCTTAAAGGTATAGAGAGTATGAGAGATGGTATAGGCCAGACAGCTTATGAATGCCTTGGGGAGTCTCCTTTTTTGCCCTTGCTCCACTTCAGTGAATGAGAGTCTCATGGTTTTCCATCAGTGTGTCCAGTGGCATTCTGTCCTAGGTTTCTATGACATGTAAGGCCTGCAGAGAAGTGCATTTTCTTACCCCGCGATTTGCTCTATGTCTCAATTTAGTCAGAGCCTCTAACAGACAGGATTAGGTGCTTCTTACAGCTCTGTGATCCTGATTAACAAGCCCTGCGTTACCATAGCTCAGGAAGGCTGGGCCAAGGACTCTTGTCTGTGAAGGATAAAACAGTCCAGGAATCTTCAAGTGTTCTAGATGTATACAGAGCTGGCTTTTCTTCTTAGTGCTGTAGAGACATTTTTACAAGGCATGATTTTTAAAAATTCCTTTCTTTACCTACTTTTTAAACTCATGGATAGAAGGTAGAGTAATTCAATTTCATTAAATTTTTATTTTAAAATACTTTTTCTTTTTTTTTTTTTTTTTTTGCTATTTTCCATGACTTTTGTTCTCAAAACATGAAAAGAATTTGATATACACTGACCGGTGAGAATGTATCCTTATGTTTAATAATGACATGATTAAGGAGGATGGTAATCTCGTAGAAGTGAAGGTCATTACCTTGTTCATTCACTCTGAATATAATGAATTTAAATGTATAGAGGTTTACTTGTATAGTGAGCAGCAATAACCCTCAGACACCGCAACCCAATAGCTACAGTCACATGGTCTTAGAAAAGGCCTAATGATGTCAGGCTAGAACTCCGAGGATAAATTGTGTGATGTGCTAGGAAACAGAGAAAAGCAATGGTTAGACCTCGCCTGTGGTGTGCTTTGACAGCATGAAACAGTCAAAAAGGCAGTTCTCCAGGTTGTTCAGTAGTACAGAGGGAAAGACTTCTCAAGAAGTCGTGCTTATAACAAGTTGAAACACCATTCCAGAGAAAAGCAGGTTGCCATTGGTAGAAAAAGACAAATCTGAAATTACATGCACTTTGAGCTCAATTTTACCAGTAAAATGTATTTATCTTAAAAACATTCCTAAAAGGATCCCATTTAATGCATTTCAAAGTGATAAGTAGGTCTTGAAACCTAGCAGGTAATTCTGGAATACCATTATGAGTTTTAGTTGGTTGTCATGTTGGAACTGAAGAGATTTTATTTTGTGAAGTGTATATTACATACTAGTAGCATAAATAAAACTATATCAGCACAAGCAGAAAGATAAAGTGTTTTAGGTTTATAAAATTAATGCAAATTTCTTCCACTGTCTGGTTCAATACTGCATTTTTATTAAAGTAGGTCTTGATCGATGGAAAGTTGTTTGCTTGTGGGTTTACAGAGCTCATTCTGCATAGTTTGGAAGATGTGTTGCCCAGCAGCAACTATTCACCTGCACATCGTTCTTTGCACGAGCTTGATGGATTTGGGTCCTAGGTTTATCATTACTGCATAGATCTGTGAAAGGACAAGATGCAATCTCATTTTAAGCCATAACCAGCTAGTAAGCCAGTTTGAGAAATAGCAATAAATCAATACAGACTCAAAGAACAGACAGAGATTGCAGCCAGCTGCCAAAGTATAATACCCTGTCTTACTAGCTTTTCGTGATTATTGTGATTTTCAGTATTGGGTCAGTCTTTAAATTGTGGTATACCACCTACCCTATTTTTAACTTTACTAGAGAAGAGGCCAGTAACATTTTGAAGTGACTTAGAAGAAAAGGCAGATCCCGCTGGCTGCACAGAGTTCTTATTAGAGCAACACAGAAACAAGTCATTGAGTAATCAGGCTTTCAAATAATTAGCGTTTTTAAAAAAACAAGCCTTAAGATTGAAAACTTAGGTGGTAGATTTTATCTAAGCTTTTCAATTCTGTAGTTAAGGTTTGCTATTCTTTATACTTAGATTGTGCAGGTGATGTTCAAGGTTTTGTTTAGTGTTTAGAGATGAGTTTTCCCTTTGCCAATTTCAGCATTAAACTCCCATGAACCACAGACTGCTGCCAATGCAATTAGAAGAGGCTTAAGGAATAAGGCCATGTGACATACACACTTGACATATTAGGATAACAAGGAGTGGAGAGGGATGGCTTAATTATGTTCATCAATTGTCAAGGTCACCAGGACCTCTGAAACATGAGTACTTGCCAAGTCAAGTGAAAAACCTGACGATGTGGTCTTCATTTCATGAGGACAGCAACATCAATTCTCCTGACAGCTGAAAACCACTTTGGTCCAGTCCAACTAAAACTTTTTTCAATAATCTGATGCTTTGTTTGTTGGTAGCATCAAAGTTCATACCTTGCTTAGTTCTTAACAACAAATTCTTGTACATGCCTTACATATTGTGTATTATAGAGTAAACTATACTTTGTTGAATTTTATAATCAATCAGTCTGTTTTTTCCCCCTATGTTCTAAATTCCTTGAAGATTAGGGAAACTTCTCTTAACAACCTTTGTATGTGTGGCTCTTGGGATATCCTTGATATTCACTGAATTGAAAGCAATTACTTCTTCCTAACCATGACCAGTAATTATTAGTTGATCCTAAATGCTTTTAAATTCAGCTTTAGGGAATTTAGTTTTCTGCAGTTGGGAATCTCTTCTCTAGGGAACAGTACACTTTTTTGGGGGAAACTCCTCCCATGGCATAGGTATGAAAATCTCTGCCAAGTTTCATGCACCTCTGACTGGCTCTGGCAGAGTAAAGGGTCCTTTCTTTTTTTGTAAGAGAATTTCTGGGTTAGGCCCTGTTTTGAGTGCATGACATTTTTTTTTTTCTGTGTTATCTTCCACTGGCTGCTCTTAGGGACCCGCCACTGTTTATATATCCTATATCTTTGGGAGGAGTGATAAATTGTTAATTGCAATGGTATGATACAGTTATTTTGATAAAATTATTAACACTTATTCACAGCTGCTTTGTTGGAACTGTGGGGCTTTCACAGAGATGTTTAGCCTTCAGCAGCTGAACATGGAGACATTGTTGTATTACTGGGGTTTACTTACTTCCTTTTGTTACTATGTTGAGAATATTGAGAACAGCTTTGATCAGTTGTGTTACATTATGTGAAGAACATTTAGAACCCAGACTACAACTATATTACTGTTGCATTTAATATAGAATAAATAATACTAACCAGGGAATAAGAAACTTTACAGAGATTTATATCACTATGCTACACTTGAAATTTTCCATATTGTAATACTAGAAAAAAGTTACCTAAGTCTAAACACTTTATAGCTTGAAAATTTTTAGTTTAAAATAGAAGAGAGAATCCGAGGACACAGTGTGTTCAGATCCTGCTCAGTGCTGATTTGCTCATTACTCTTGAGCCTCTCACAATCCTTGAGAGAGGTGTGACAGAAGCCATGTTTTATAAGTCACAAAAGTTTCTAGAGAGGAAAACCACTCCAGATAAGTGTTGGTGCCAGCAGTGTTGGCACTTAAGCATTTGATTCTGGAGGCAACTACATTTATCCACTTTGGAAAAGGATCATCAAGAGGGATTAAAAATTTAGCACTTGAGGCTTATTAAGGGTTAGAGTGGAATAATTATTTATGTAGCTGGAGATGCTGCAATCCCCACCAGAGCATTGCAGTATGTTGGGCAATTTCTGCCTCTTGTGAAGGAACCTCACAGTTTTCATCTCCCTAAGAGTAAGTCTTGCTGTCACATGGGTTGATTTCTTACTGTGTATGTTTTCAGAGAACGTATATCCTATTGAAATACTATAAAAGTGCGGCTTTATTGACCACCTCTCCTTGCTCTGCAGTAGTCCTCTACATCAGAACAATGAATCATTGTTCTTCTGGTGCTCAAAAGAGATGAGTGTGGACAAACAAAGCCTTCATACCACTTTCATTTTGGTTGTTGCTAATTATGGGTCTAGTCTTATCTTCCAATCTTGAAAGTTGGAAAATAAAAGGCCAAAGAAATAGCGCTTGGGCCTGGAGTGCTGTTCTTCACCAGGCTCATCAGGTATTTTGTATTGTTACTGCAGTTGTGGGTTTTAGTCTTGATTCCTATTTGTGAGGCACACAGTAGCAGATTAACTTTAAAAGATAATTCAAACAAACCTGCTTTTAAATTCTTGAGGATTTTTGTTCTTTCTTTTTAAGATCTGGACCTATCAGGTGCTTCCTGAAAGAGCCTCTTAATCCCTAATTTACAGCCAATTCATTCTCCTTTTAGAAAAGCCATGTAATATTGCTACAATATAGAAACTTTAAAAAATATTTTTAGCACACACACACACACACACACACACACACACACACACGTATGTATGTATAGTGCTTCCTTCCTTTTTCTCTCTCCAAACCTGCCCATGCATCTCCCACCCCCTTGTAAATTCACAGCCTCTTTTTCCTTTATTGTTGTTAATGTGTCTTTGTGTATAAGTATATCCCTGAATACATACATACAAGCTACTCAGTCTGTATAATGTTACTTGTATGTATATCTTTTTAGGGCTGCTGAGAGCAGGAGAAATAATTTACCCCAGGGGAGAGGATACCAAATAGTCATTCCTGAAAACAATATACAAAATTTTAATATGAAGTGACATTTTCATTGTTATTTTATTGCATAAAATTTAGTGCGAGACATAGGAAAACTATCCTTTCTTCTATTACATATCACTGTGAGGTTTCTACTCCCTTCCTGTCTGGAAACTTAGTCACCTGTGAATATTGCCCAGCCATGGGACTGCAGGATAGGCTGCGCATACTGTTTGACTTGTATTGAATGTAAAGTAGGGTGGATTATGCAGTACTATCAAAATAAGATAACTCTCAACCCGTGCCCAAACCTTCCTCCATCCCCAAGATTAAAATAACTGTTTAATCAGTGCCACTACAGTTAGGTCATTCATTTCATTAAAATTCCAAGAAACTGTTTTTTGAAAGTCTATGACAAAGATATGAAAATAGCCATGAACATAGAATGTCAAAAGTAATTTAATCTATTTAAGTAAGTTGGAATAGCACAATGAAAAAAATTATGTATGTATATCCTATTCTCAGTCTGTATGATTGGACTGGAAAATATATTAACTTTAGTAAATAAATTGGCTGAATTGTTTTACAAACTACCTAATGCAGAAAACTGAAAAGTGACCTTTACTTGGCATTTATAAGCATTAGAAGCACAAATCAATAATTAAATTGACCCCATAAAATTTAGGGGTCATACTATTGAGATCAAGATAACACCAAATGCAGCATGCACAGACACTTAATGAAGCTCAGAAGCACCTTTTCATATAAATGTAATAAGTGTATCAGTGTAATGAATCACATTTGTTCTCAGAAGCCAGTTGAAGCTGGATTCTCTTAAATCAGCTGTGGGCATCTGAAAACCAGATGTAGTAACAGGTCAGCAATCGACTAGCCATATGCCAAAAGTGGGAACATACTGGTAACTTCACCTTACTGATCACTGGTTGCTTCTCTTCGGTATCATATTCGATTCTATGAGAAAGATAAATATTGTATTTAAAATGTATCTAAAATACTTTATTCATTGATAATTAAATTGATTATTTAAATGAGAGGAGAACATTTAAAGTGATAGGATCCACATGTTAGTAATCTGGCCTTTTATATACCTGTAAAATTTGCCTGTACTTATTTATTTAATGCTCTTCATGTGTACCTAATGCTTTTAAAGCTATAGTGTAAATATATTATTATTGATATAAGTTTCTTGTCCATCTATTCATTAGAGTATGTAAGTTAAAAAGGTTTTATAGTGAAGATGTTTTGTTCTGTGATTGGCTTTGTTTTTTGATCCTTGTGTCCAGTATTCATTCAGCAACTAACATGTAATTTGAAAATGTAGCACATGCAAAAGTACCCCTCCCTCTGTTTTTGGTTGCAAAGTCTGTTGCTGACCCAGGTCAAACAGTTTTCTTTTAGCTATGCTTTTGTTTTTAACTTCTTCAGTTAGTATCAAATCCTCTTGTGAGCCCCAGAGAGAGTAATAGGAACAGTTGAGCAGGAAATCATTTACTAATCACAGTTTGTTCATCACCTGCAAATAATGCATTTTAAATGTCAAATGTCTTTACTAGAAAGCATTTCCTGGAAAAATCTCTTAATTGTTTGCCTTCATTGCCTTGATCACCTCATAGTATTCCCTTTAGGAACTTATTAGCTTAAAATGTAAATGTACTATTTGCATAAGCTCCCATACACAGCCCTGATAGCACTTGCATACTATCTTTTTTGATCTGCTCATTGTCCCACTGGCCTGTTGGTTTGACTATCTCCAGTATTATGTACTGGAGGTTCTGGGCGGTTTGCTCATCAGTGATATCTCATTGGTAACTTAAGATTGGCTGTGGAAAGATTATTTACACCATGGGAATTGGCCAACACTAGAATCCAAGGATAACTCCTCCTCCAGAGAGCCTTTTTGAGGAAAATTCGTCTATGCTGTGTAGGCATGTAAAATGTCATTTTGATGTGTTCTTTCCACATATTAGAGATATTTAGCCTATAACTTACTATTTCATGTACCAACTGAGTGAGAGCAAATTACTTCGCCCTTCTGTGATTCAGGTCATGGTCTGTAATGTCAGAATAATAGTACTCCTCTTGTAACTGGGTGAGCTGAATAAGAAGTACAATGTCTTGGTGCACAGTGAGCACTCAGCTAAAGCTAACTCTTCCCTCTCTTTACTTCTACTGATATAGATATAATTTTTGATTTTTCTTCCTTAGATTTTTCTTTTTAGATAATTCATTTCCAAATACATAAAGATTTTTTTTTTGTAGAAGGCAAGAGGCATTTTTATGTTAAACATGTGAACATTTGCCCATGGATATAAGTATGTTGATTTAGGCTGTCCAGGCTGGATTGTAAATAGTAAGGCCCCGTTTATAAACCAATTTTCACAGCTTCAGAGCAGAAGAAAATACAGCTTGGTTATTTTCCTAGACATCAACTCTTCTCTTTTTCTTTATGTTTTTTTTTTGTAGGGGAGGAATGACAGGGAGTAAGAGTTTTATTATTTCAATTTTTGAACATATACAAAATTAGATTAAAACATTTGAATAGCACGTTGGTATGTATCTTTAAATTATATATATAGAAATAAGCCAGCATTCTGTATACTCATGTGTACATTAGTGAATGTCCTGTTCTATCACCCTTCACATATTCTTCATTTCTCAATTATATTAAATCACTCCCAGACAACCTTGTCTTTCATGCTTACATTTTTAGAAGGATCTCCAACTTCAAGTTTCTTGGTCTGATTATCTAAAATCATGACAGTAAGAGGATTGGGAGTTGAGTAACTCACATTGACACAAAGAAACATAAATGACTGTTTCATTTAAATTAATTATTTTGGAAGTAAAATTAGAGTCAAGAATACTGGAAATTCCCCTAACTGAATGCAAATGAGACAATCCTGTGAGGCCTCTCTGTGGTTATATCTGAGCTTCACTTGACTTCTAGTTTTAGGAAATAAGGATGAAATCTTAATATTTTTATCATCTCTTACAATGTGTGTTTTGTACATATTAAAAAAAGTTTGGGGTTTTTAAAATACCTGTTGGATAATAAGCATGTAGTGATACAGAATTTATCCAAAAATGTGCTATGGAAATCTGGGGTTAGCGTTTATGATTTTGTTTTTTTTAGAAATGTGATTGTCTAAAAGCGTGCTTTATCTGTTACTGTTGTTTGTGTGTGGTGCATGTGTGAATGAGCATGCCAAAGCATGCTTGTGCTGATCAGAGAACTGGTTTGTGGGGTCAGCTCTCTCCCGCACTGTTCAGTAGATTAGACACGAGCAAATGCTGGCACCAGGCTGTTAGACAAGCACCTTTACCAGCTCAGCTGTCTCAGCAGCCCTGGAAATGTAATTCTTCTGTGGATTTTAGCATGTATTAAATAGTGATCACCTTCTTGATGTCTTCTAGATGCTGTATATAGTTCAGAAATAGTTCTTTTATGTATATTTAGAGACTATAATGCAGCTGTTGTAATTACTTATGGTTAAAGTACAAGGCAATGTCTTGGCATGAAGTTTATTTTTCAGTAGGAATGTAGACAATATGCAAGTGTTACATTGAATTTTTAATTGTGTGTAGACATGTTTTATGATATTATAGAGAAGTACTGGAAAGAGATATTTTAAATGGGGTGGTATTTCTTGCCTTTTCTGGACATTTTAAAGAGCAAGGGAAAACAAAAGTCTAATTATGTCTCTAGTAACACCATGAATTCTCTGAGTTAAACTTTAAAGATGTAAATGGATATTTATTTATGTCCTTCAAATAGTGGTTGCAGATTGACCTGGAGGAAATAGTTTCATATGAATAGTACACAAGTTGATGACAAAGTTTGCTAAAACATAAGTAATGACTGCTTTAAACTGTTAAAAATGGAAGGCTAACCCCAAGGAGGTAGGTGTTCCAAAGAGAGCTGGCAAAAGTAAATGTTATACAACACGGGGAGGATACCAGGGGAAGAGCCGACAGAGTGCAACAACAGGAAGATTAGTCACTCTTAGAAGAAAAAAAAAAGGCGGGGTAGGGAGAAGAGTATTTTAAACGGGGGCATTGACTAATACGCAGTTTTGAACCCATTGGGGGCCACACTGGCCGAAACAGGGAATGCCAGTAGCACCAAAGCTCCAAAGAACCAAATACAAAGTTTGCAAAATCAGTGAATAGGAAAAAATTAAGAAACGTTAGGTTTGAGTTTAAGGAAGCTTACAATAAAAGGCTGATGGTGTCCTCAGTGGAACAGATTTGCTTAGCTCAGGCTGCTGTGCTGTTTGTGGGGAAAGAAAGTCTTACATGTGCTTCACAACGCTTAAGGTCCCATTTAGATATTCCATGCAAGTAGAAGTGCTCTGGGTGTCTTGATTGTATGTGCTGTTTGAAATAAGTTTTGTTTATATAGAACATTTATTTATCTGCAATTAAGGAAGTACAGATACTCAAATATTCTAAGAGTTATTTCTGTGCCCTCATATGTGTTAGTAGTAGTTATCAGTATATTTTATCAAAAGGTACTTTGGAATCCATAACTGAAAACTAGAAAGTAAGCTGTGTGCATGTGGGTATTGGTGGAGTTCTGTTAAATTCCTGTTTGTAGTTAAAAAGAGCAGGGATATGCAAGAAACTGATTTTGCTGATTCTCCTCACATGTCGAATGGGAATAATAAGATGCCTCAACAACAGGTAATGAGAACGGACTAAACTGGATGCAAGGGTATAAACCTCAGATGACATGCTGTTTCTTTTTAGACTCTTTGGCCAAGTGTGGCCCACTGACTTGAGTGGCATATTTTTAGCGCATCAGGAAGGTAGATATTGGCAGAGACATGCTTCTTTATACTGCTTGGTTATTTATTTGTGATGGATGTCATTGGTTGTGTTACTTATAATAGATACATGATTCTTGTCCATCTCTTAGTCATTCTTATAAATTACATAAAATATTTTTTTTAATTAGTTACCAAGAGAAATCTGTTCTGTTTGGGAAAAAAAATGCCTTTCTCAGTTAAAAGTAAAAATGAGTGATGCGTATTGAAATAGAGATAAAAAACTAACCTAATTTAGAGATCTTAGGTTTCTTTTTTATTTTGTATAGCTATATGGAGTATATAATACTGTATCATTGTTCTCATGGAAATGCAGAGTGCAGTGAGCCATTTTGCTCTGCTGGTTTTGTTACCAGTTACAGCACTTTTCCTTGTTCACGTGCACAGAATTCGCTGAGGTAAATTCTTTCACCTAACAAAATAGGCAGGTCGTATAGATGCCAAGGGCTCGATCAAAACCCAACTTTTTCTACCTTCCCCTGTCCCATGCATAATGGAAAGGGAAATATTTATTTTTAAACTGTTGCAGACAAATAGTATCTCAAACACTGAAAGTCCTTCCTTTTCCTGGAGTGGACACAGTAAGTCATCCTGAGTCACTTGAGGGCTTTCTTTAGCCAGTTTTATTTAAAGCATCAAATCGTGAGGACAAATGACTCAGGGTTGTGTTGCACAGTTAGAGCATTTCACTTTTAGGGCACCATTCCCACACAAATCTCTCCCTACTAAATATTGGTGAATATTTATCCACTATGGAAGCACACTAAAACCTCACCTGTTCTGACCTGTGTTCTCTTTATTTGTGTTTATTACTATTTTGTTTTCAGATGAAGCCTTGTTTGAGGAATTAAGTATAAGGAGTGGGCCCAGTAATTGATGATGAATATAAAGAGGCACTTAGCTTATTTATCTAGAAACACCAGCTTTACTGATATTTTAAAGTGAGTGAAATGTTTAAATGACGAGGCACTTACACTCAGACCTTAACTCCTGCACTGCCCCTACCATCAGCAAGAGATAACTACTACAGATTGTGTGAGCTCTGGAATAGGTTGAAAAACCATAATTTATATGTCTCTCTCCCTATTTGCATATGTTTGCATGACAGCATAAATGACTGATGGTTCTTCCTAGCTATCACTCAATAATGCCAAGATAATAAAACTATTTGATCAGGAAGTTAGATAGGAATATCGTAAGTTCAGTGCCAACCTGGGCTTCATTATGAGACTCTGTCCTAACAATTGTGGGAGCCTGCCAGAGTCCAGCTCCTGACCTGTCTAAGAGTTCTTGTGTGGGAGGAGAAAGGAATGAGGAAATGATGGATAGATAGATAGAAAGAAAGACGATAAGAAAGACAGAGACACAGGATAGCTTCCAGAGGGCCCTAGGTCATACCCAGTTGCCTTGAGGTTTATTCCAAAGGGCAAGGCAAAAGACCTCCCCCTTTCGAGATCAAAGCACAAGGAACAGACAAGTGTAGACCCCCTCAAAACCTAGTAACCATGCCGGTGGCCAAATCATCCTATTATGCAGCCCTGTTGGGTAAAGCAAGCTTAGATTTTCTGACCTTCAGTTAGGTCTTACTAGGGAGGCTCCACAACAAATAAATCCTATAATCTATTTTACGCAAAAATCTATGCAGTTACTTGATTTTTTTTCTTACCAAAAGATGGCAGCATATATGTTTTTAGCATTTTTTTTTTTTTTTTGTGTGTGTGTGTGTGTGTGTGTGTGTGTGTGTGTTAAATCAAATGTTCCTACTGGAGGCTAAGATAGATCTCAATCTGTTATTAACTGATGAGTAAATCAAGCTCATTCCATGTGATATTCAACACCCCTATCCAGGGGTGCTTTAGAGAGAGGAGTTGACTAGAAACTTCATAGAACTGTCCATCCCCTTTATGGACACTTTTGATTTTAGAAATCGTTGAAAATAAATATATTTACATAATATGTCACCCTTCGAAGCCTAAATAAGTTGTTGGTAAATGCTGCCCAGTGACTGTATTTCTTAAAGCTTATGGCTGAATCGTAATCAAGGGAAAGTGCTTTCATCCAAAGAATGTACTCCTGAAGTTTTCATGGATTCTTTTTGTTCTGAGTTTTACTAAGTTTCAACTTAACCAGCAGAAGCTAGCCAAAAAATATCCAGAGGTAGGTTGACAGCCAGTGAAAGAACTGCTTGGCTTCTGGATTATTTTTGCAGCCTTAACATTAGGGACCTGGCTGCTCTGATAGACTCCTATCCTCAGCACCTCATTCAAGGAAGGTCATTTCAGCTGCTCAGTATTCAGGGAAGTACTTGGTCCAAGTTGGTTTCAGCCCATACCTTACGGGATGACCCTTGAATTTCTTAAGTTCTGTGTGAACTCATAATTATTGTCTCAGCCTTACACACAATTAAACCCACGGGCTGAGATGGGAATGAGTAGAAGTATATCTTCACCAGTGGTGATCCCCCAGAAAAACAAACACTGCTGATAACAATGCCATTGGCCTGCTGGGGCCTATGAAGATCTCTTTAGAAAAATGTGACAACTGGATTAGTTCTTGACATTCTAAGATCCAAGAATCATAAAACATGTTAGAGAAATGTGTTCACCTGTGTAAAAGTATATTCATATTTGAATGTTTCCAAAAGGGAGTGGACCTTAGCAGATTCTCTTCCCACCATGGTTCTGGCCAGACATGCCATCACTTACTCCCACTATGAAAAGTTCTAGAAGTCAGCTCTCAAGAGTCTGCTTTGTGAGGGTTATGATCTTAGGTGACATTTTATACCTAGCATTCACCTTGCTGTGTTGATGTAAAACACATGAGAAACATGCTAAGAGTCTTGGTACACAGGTTTGCAGTTTCACCAATAAGGATAATTTTCTACTATGCAGAGAATATGTGCTTTCATGTTCATAATTCTCTAATAAGTCTGTGATAGTAGTATAGTAATCTTTTTTCATTTCACCTTGAACTATTTAAATTCCAAAGAATTAAATCTTGTTATTTTTTGTATCTCTAGGATTGAACTTCTAGACAAATCATTTGAATGCCTGTTAATGCTTCTGCATGCTGTCTTATACAGTCATAATCTAGTGAAAAGAAAAGTGATCAATGACATCAGAATGGAAATGAAATATGGAAAGAGAGAAGCATTGCTCATTCTGTAAAATTCACCAGAACTGATGTTTCCCCATGTAGAATGTTGCACACATTATGAAAACAGTAGCCTTTGCAAAAGTGTTTCCATGCCAGGAAGGCAAATAGAGTATTTTTTTAAAATTGAGCAAAATCTCATGGTAGCAATTATTTTACATGGCAACTTTCTTTCAGCAACAGGTTTTAGGGCAGTTAATTTGTTTACTAGAAATGAGGAGGGTCAAGGAAGTATGGGTAAGTGTGTTTTCCTTACAATCAATGTTTGAGAGCAATTTTTTGTATAGAATTGGAAACAGTATCTCATAGTAACAGTATTTGTATCACTTGTTTGGAGAACAGATTTTAAGTATGATCACAGGAAAACACCTGTTTTGACACTTGGTGTGGGATAAGTGCAAACACATGGGTAGTCTGTGTGGGTGTGGAATAAACAAGAATGCTTTGGCTAGCATCCTGCAGGGTGTGGATCTGACAGTATTCCAGCTACTGCTGCTAATACTGTGGGATGGAAAAATGGCTGACCAGGAAATTCCTAACTGTTAGTACTGTAGCAGTCATACAGGATATGTTGTTGAAGGGAAGCATCTTGGATCCCTTTCAATGGCACCTTGGCAAGCAGAAACTATATATTATCCATTGAAGATGAAGCGTGGATGTTGGTGAGTGAGGCAAATGGGAAGCCAGTTAACTAAGGTGTGAGGTAGGCTAGCTTTTCAAGGTTCCATGGGAAAAGAGCCTCTAAGGCTGTGTACGTGGAGAGCTTGTTTAAGAAAGGAGTCCTGTTCTACACTTTTGTGCTCGAGCTGTAGCTTGCTTATGCTTCATCAGTAGAGCTGGCATTTACTCACAGAGAAGGCTAATTCTCAAACTGGATTGACAGTGCAGCCAAAGGGATATCGTTTTCCATAGAATTTTTTAGTCTCAACTTCATCTCTATTCTTGCCCTTTACTTGAGTTACAGTTATACTTTCTGAGATGAAAGTCATTTTCTTTCATTTCTAATGCACTCCTGCTTTGTTCCTACTAGTAGGTTATGGATTTTAAATTAAATTGTTTGATGTGCATGATTCTCATCAGGAATGTTATATTCAAACAGAGATAATTATATAAGCAAGTTAGTATAATTTATGCTTATATTAGGTAGTTATATAGGCTGTATCTTATTTTTATATTTATATATTAATACTCTGAATGAGCTAGTATTTTCTGTCTACAAAATTGAGCTCATTTTTCATATAGAGGTCTGTTTTCTCATGATTCATATCAGACACTAATAACATATCCATTAGCAGCTTACTTGTGTATTTATTTTATAGATTGGAAGAAAAAATTATTTAAATTTTTCCTAAGTCTGTAGATGACACATTTTCCTAGAATAATTAACCTATACAAATAGATATTTAAGAGATATTCTCTAAAATCTGTAACAGTTACATTTGAGAACTTAAAGTAAATGGTAAAGGCTGTGGCAGGTGTTGTCAGAAGAAACGTGTTTACATTTCTTTTCACTTTTAGCAACTACATTGTTGGCCCTTCAGCCTTTAAGAGTTGACACCCAACTCCATTGTAGCGTTCTCTGAGTCCTCATGATGTTATGTAGGTGGTGCTGGGATGAGGTTTGGATACATTTGTTAGGAGGAGTTAATGCTTAACATTTATTCAGACGTCTCATGTTTGCATTTATTACTAGCATATTTTATTTATACAAAACAACTACTGTTTTTTTTTTGTTTCTACTGAATGACATACCATTTAGTCTAAAAAGGTTTATAAATAAATGCATTAATTTTACCATCTTAGATCACCATTTGTTTAAACATGTTTTTGTTATTGCTTTATTTAGATGGGATTTTGCATTTGCAAAAATGCAAAGTGAAATTGATTTGTTAAATTTAAAGTCAAACAGTCACCTTATATAAGCAGTTGTCTTCCCTCCTCCTGATGTTGGGTTCATCCACTGTTTCCTAAACCTAGCTCAGTGATAGGATGTTTTGAAATGTTAAGTCTGTGTTCAAACCAAAAATCTAAACCTACTGAAGCAGGATTGTAAAAGGGAAATGGAGGGCTGGCACAGTATCTTAGTGTACAAACGATATTTGCTGTGCAAGCCTGGAGACCCAGACTCGCCCCAGTAACCTGCATACAGGTGGAAGGAAGGACTTCACAGTGGTGTCCTCTGCCCTCCTTGGATGTGCCATGGCACATGTCCCTCCACATGCCATACACTCACACACATACACACAGAGATAACACATTTCTTTCTTTTTTTTTTAACATTTATTTATTTATTTCTTATGCATACAGTGTTCTGCCTACATGAATGCTTGCAGGCCAGAAGAGGACACCAGATCTCATTTTGAATGGTTGTGAGCCACCATGTGGTTGCTGGGAATTGAACTCAGGACCTCTGGAAGAACAGCCAGTGATCTTAACCACTGAGCCATCTCTCCAGCCCCCAGATAACACATTTCTAAAAACAGAAAGTGAGAGTCTTTTTCCTCTCCTTTATAAAATCCCACTTTCTTCCAAATTAACCTGTAATTGCTTAATGAGAGCTGACTATATTGTAGTATTGTTTTCATTTTATTTTACTTCATTTTATAACAACATTTGGTCCTTGGACTTATTAGACATAGGCAGGCTTAACCTTCCTCAAATAAACAGTTTCATTTCATATATTGTTGACTGTGTATTTTGGAAATGAGGAAGGGAATTAGCTTTTTTTTTTTTTTTAAAGATTATTTTAAACAGTCACTAAATTACTTGAGTTTTTATGTACCAACTAAATGGATTATTGTTAGCATATCAGTTGCTCTGAATTTGAAGTTGATACCCAAAGTGAAGAATTACATACACATAGCTATTATTATATAATAGGGTCTTTTCACACCTATGTCCAAATGTCCAAAGCAAGTCCTAAGGTACTGTGCATGGTTAATCTGCTCATAATTTTAAAAAGTAAGAATGCCTAAGTTATCTCAGTCATTTTCATTTGATTTCTAATAGATATTACTAACATTTTTCCAGTGTTTATACTTAGTTTCTAAGTTTCATTCAGCTTACCAAAGCAGAATTACCCTGAGATCTATCTCCTACATTATGTAGTGGTTCATAGTAAGCAGCTCAGTGTGAGCGCCTCAAGGCCTGTGGGAGTTGCAGCTCTGCACCTTCCTGGGAAGTGCAGCATTGTGCAGCATGGGCAGTCATCAGTCTAGGACATGCGGGGTTCACCGGACTGGACAGACACACCTGCCTTCCCCCTCCTGTTTTCTTTTCTTTCTTAGTTCCGTCTCTTGCTCTTGTCAAGCCTGTACACTCCTTGAATACCTGCCCGATTTCCATCAAATTCTTCTCTTCCTCAAATTCCCCATTCACCCTCATTTGTTTCTGGTTGAAAGTGATGTACTTGATGAAATGTATGTTGTATAATTAGAAAATAATGATTTTTCTCAAGTAGTTTTTAAAAAACTAATTGAGTTTAACCTCTGTGTCTTCCTATTTTCTCTTCCAATTCTAGACAGCTTTGGCTTTCTACCTCTTGCCTGTTGACCAGCTTCCTGAGGTTGCTTTTTTTATTATTACATTTGTAAATTCATTTGATATGAAGGTTGCGATGACAGGGTATAGCAATCTTATGCCACTTTTGGACTTTTAACGTTAGTACAGCGGGCATGCTATAACATGTGTCCCTCACTTTTCTTTCTAGAACTAGACCTCCACCCCCTTCATCTGTGTTTTGGCTTTCTGTGGGATGCGTGAATGGCTGCCCCCGTGTATTTTGTTGCACATTGCTTCTTGTGTTCCGGTGGGAATCTTGGTGATTCTTCTCAATTGCTACCCGAGCTCTGTGCTGGTTGCTGCTCTTCTCCCAGGGTCTTGTGCTGGCTGGTCATGTCTTTACCTCCTTGGCACTGCCCCTTGACAGAACCATGACCCCTGGATGGCTGCCTCTAAACCCTTGTGAGGATGGGGAATATTCCTCCCCCTGCTGCTACAATTGAGCTCTGTGCTGGGTACCACAGAGCCCTCTACACTTGCTTTCAGTTGCTAAGGCTTCCCGAGCTTTGGCTGTGGCTCAGTGGTCCTACTGTCCAAACCCTCAAGCTTTCCTAGCCTCGGCACTCAGTGGTAGCAGCAGGTGTTGGGATTTCTCCGACTCCTCGGGCCTTGGGAGGAAGAAAGTGGCTGTTGACATAGACCTCAAGAATTTTAAGAGTACGCCAGGAAACTTCTCCAGAAGATATGTGAAGGTAAGATTCTAATTTCTCTAGGCAGTTTTTTCAGATGCGTAGAAAAAACCTCTGGCTGTGGGTTTAATGTAAATGGATTTTACTAGCAAATACATAGAGAACTCTTGTTTGATAACACAGCCACAAATTGCCCTGCAATGGGCAACTACTTATTACAAACACTTCTTGGGCTTGGGGTGGTTCTGTGTGAGCTTTACATTTCTATTCTGTTTTATTTACACTAAATGTTGGTGTGTAGACAGCTTTTTAAAGTATCTTACTCCATAATTTGAATTAGAATTTTGAAGCATCTTGTTTCTTCATCTCACAGTCTTCTTTGTATATTTAGTAAGATTGTTTTTGAGGTTTAAAATGGTAAAACATAAAATAGAAATTTTCTATTTTTACCAAAAATGTCTGTATTTTAGTTACCACTTCATTAATATTCAAATCCAAGCATATTAAATGAGTTGTATCCTTACATTCTTCTAACTGGGAATCAGAAGTGCAGCTCTGATGTAGTACCAGAGCACTCACTTGTTCCTTGTGGAGTTCCTGCCACACATTCCAGCACTCTACTAACGCAGCGGCCTCTTGGCTCTTAGAGCTTTGTTTGCTCTCCCCTCCTTCCCTCCTCTCTCTTTTCCCTCCCCCTGATCATCATCACCTTCATCATCATCATCCTCTTGCACTACAGCCCAGGCTCTCTTGAAACTTCCTGATGTAACCCAGCCAGTCTCAACTCTCACTGGTCTTCCATTTCTGAGTCTCTAGTGCTGCAGTTACAAGTGGGAGCCACGCATGGGCCTGTTTTCCGTCTTCTTAAGTGGTTATCCCACTCCCTCTAGTTATTAGTGGGAACGTCCCTGTGACTGGGTAAAGGATCTGTGGTGGGTGCTAGTGTTGCTGTTTCAGAGTTGTGGGAAGGAAGCAGTATGAACCAGGTGTGCAGTACAAACCATGTGCATCGAACTCCAGCACCATGCCCGCACTTAGCTCATTTCTAATGTATTTCACCCTGCTCCTCACAGGCACTAATCTGTGAGCAAACTTTCTGATTTCATGATTACTATCAATTCATAGCTTTTTAAACCTTTTTAAAAAATATAAACCTAATGTCTTAATCAGTACTCTAAGTTGGAATGAGAGCTCTTATTTCCAAAACCAAAACCAACCTAATTCTAGTACCAAAATTAAAGTATATGCTTGCTAGTAACTTTACAAACTAAAAATGTATTTGATAAGATTTGTTTCTATTCTGTTCTGTGTTGCAACTCATTTAGTCATTTAAAAATAATGATGTGGAGTCCAAGGCTAGGAGTTTGCATTATGGTTAAGTATGCCTTGAATACACCTCCCTTGTTGTATTTCTCTGGAGATCTCCTGTTCTCTTGGGATGAGAAATCAAATGAATATAAGAATGTGAACTCTTAAAAATAATGAAAATACTTGTAAATTAATTTATAATGATAATTATTTCAGAAAATGTTTCAATTTTTTTTGTCCATACTAAATCTCAGGTGTGTGTACCTATTTTTACAATAAAGTCCAGACCCCAATTTCTGCATAACTCAGCTAAGCTCGAAACTTATACTTGTCTAAGTTTCCTCTCTACTCCCCCTGTTTACTCTCCCTCCCTGGAGTGAAGAATATTTATAGTAGATGTTGAATTAAGCAAATATAAAATTTTTATTATTTTATTTGCTTACTATAATAAGTCAAAGTCTGTAAGCTTCAATATACATGTTCATGTGGAAAAGAAATAAAAGAACAGACCTGTGCTTCATCATAGCAGCTGAATGGAAAAATGAATGTAGTGATATGACCAGGAAATGACCAAAAATATGCTGATATTTTTGATACTTTAGAGTTTTGCTCTTCAAAGCAAAACATTCCTATTTACTATTCATTGTTATGTAGAACTAAAGTCATATTAGTTAGTTTTACAGAATTAAATGATCTCTTAGCTAATTTTCATATTTTATTGGTTGTCTACGTTAGAATCACATCTCATTTTTTTTTCATAAAAAACTTGAGGTGGGGATAAGAGGAAGGTAAGAGAAGAGTGGGGAAAGGGTAATTAATGATAGTACATTTATACCGTTAGGAAATTGTCAGATAAATAAAAGAAGGGACACTTATGGTAAAATTATTGCAGCATGAGGAGGAGGAAGATGAGGTAAGTTGAATAGCCCACCCATGGTCTTCACTCTTGACTGACATCAGAAAGTGTAGCTCCAGAAGCTGCCTTGCTCTTTGAACATCCTAGGCATTGAGTGCCAGCCTTCAGCTCTCATTTTTTGGATAGCTCAGTGCTATCAAGGGGAGTCAACACAGCCCCCATCCAGTTCATTCTAGGCTGCTATTCTCTATCTGGCTTTGTGACCTTGGGGTGTTTACTTACAGTCTTCTCTCAGCTGTAGTCTCACTCTCTCTAAAATATGAATAATATTATCTCCTTGTCAGGGTTTTATGAAGATTTAATTTAATGAGACAGCTTGTACCAGCACTTAGCACAGTGGCTAGCATACAGAAAATGGTGACAGTGTGCATGTTACTATGTAATTTTCCCAAGGTCACACAGCTAGAAAGTGATTGAGTCACAATTTAAACACAAATGCCTATGAATAAAAAAGTAAGCAAAACTAGAACAGATATACACACATGCACACAATGTACTACAGGAACTACAAAACAAAGTTCATGTTCTACCTGGACACCCTGGAATCGTAGTCTTTCCTCTCAATTAATCACACACACACACACACACACACACACACACACACACACACACACACAGAGATGATAAGATGAAGTTTTGAATGCAGAGGGAGAAGTAAGCACAGTTGAGTGTAGGTGAGTGGGTCACATCAACTTTTAAAGTGAGAATTGGAATTTCACCTCCAGTGTTCAGAAGCTGTGATCTTAATCCCTCTACTGTTCCTTATATATTATGTTAATAATAATAAAGAAGTATTGCATGTGTTATCACAGACATTAAATGATACAAATACATATCAAAGGCTCAAGTAACTATTGGCTTTGGTTAACTGTTGATTGAGATGTAAATGTCTCTTTAACAGCATAGTGTCTTTATCAAATTGACGTGTCTGATTAGTGAAAGCCATTTAGAGATAGCTAGGCCTTCCATTTTCTCAGCATCAAAATGATTTCCCTATCAGAACCTTGTCCTGACACAGACAGTGGAAAGGGGGAAAAGATATCAAACAATGAACCCATATTATTGGAGAAAGGGGAGACATTCTTCTCATCTTGCCTGATGCTTGTTCCTAACACTGGAGTGCCCCAGATATTGAGAGCATTGCCAGTTACACAGATGATAAAATACTCTTTCAGTCTTTACTTTCTGAAGCAGAACCCAGACTAACAGTGAAGGCTCATCCTGAAGAGAGAGAGTGATCAAAATTAAAATGTCAGGGTTTAGCTTTGAACGCTACCCATGGTAAGTATTGGATTCAAGGTGTATTTTTTTTTTCTTTTTTCAGTGACGTTCTTGCTGCTCTTTGACCTCTCTTACTAGATTTGAAAAGCTTAAGGCCAGGGATGTTTATGTATTGATTTATAATCTCAGCACAGTTTCTAGGAAAAAGTGGAAACAGCATATGTTTAATTAAGTTAAAGGAAATACATTGCAGAAGTGGATAAGAAGATTAACGTTAGGGTCTAAGGGCACCAAAATGATTAGAAAGAAAGGCTGTGGTGTAGGATGCATGGGGCCCCAAGACTCCCTTGGAATAAAGGGACAGATTAGGACAGATGCTGCCTGTTAGAAGAGGTGTGTGATCCTATTTTCTAATGCCTGGCTGAAGAAGAACTGAAATGTGCAAGACAGTTTTTAGCACAGGAATAAAATGTTCAGAATTGCTCGTGAGCACACAACACCCCTGAAGAATGGAGAGCTAAAGGAACTCATCTATATTTTGTTTATGTTGTTCAGGCTAGAAAATATTCCTGCATTAGAAACTCAATTGGATGCCAGAGTATGGAGGGGGAAAGTATTAAAAATATATCCTTGGTGTATATCATTATGAAGAAATTCTCAAAAATCAGGTTTAAAATACACAGAATTGTGAAGTTGTAATTTGTAACAATTAAGTCATGGAGTTATGCAGATGACAGAGAAAGAGTAGAATTCTAAAAGCTGAAATATTTGCAGGGGATTATTGAAATTGCTTTGAAGTTTGTTTTGTATTAAAGCCCTAACTGCTCTTTTGATGTTTATTCGCAGACATAGTAAGGTAAAGGCATCTCTCATCCTTTATTAAAACCAGAAGACTTAAAAGAACAAAGGAAAATGCTTCATGTTAAAGCAAACACTTTGTGTTGATACATCAAAACCACCAGCAAAAATGGATGCTCCTTTGGGCTGCTAACCTTACCACTCAGCTCAAATCACACATTTGAGCATTAGTAATTGTGGCCACATATAAAAGGGCAAGGAGTAAGACCATTCACTGGCTCCTGCAGGAGTGAGTTTAGCTCCATGTAAGAGGCATTCTACTGACTAAGCTACATGTATTCACTCCTTGTATTCAGATTCTGGGGAGTGTATGCTGTCACCCGAAAAGAGCATGTTTAGAAAATATCAGATGAGAGTAAAAATCAAACCCCATGAGCAAATGTTCCATGAGCATTTGTATCTGAATTTGAAAAAGACCATATGTTACAGCAGTGTTTCATCAAGATTCAGATAGTGCTGAACTTTCCAGAATAACATCAGATCACTAGAGCACATTTCAAAATTCTTTGCCATGAAAACATACATGGCTGTAAGGTAAACATAGGATTGAGTGTGAATGGAGAAAAATTAGAACTAACACATGCAACCTCATTATGTAAAAAGTGGGGGTCCTTTGGGCCATTATTATTTTTGAATGTGACTGTATGATCCTCTTTATTTGGCTTTCTGGCTCTGTTGTTTGAATTACATAGTTTTGCCATGGTGGAGATGCTGCTGTCTTATCTTACTCCTGGTGTACTTTCTTCTTCAAACTGTCTCTTACTTTCTCACGCCTGGCTTTAGTTTTTGTTGGCAGCTTGCTGTTTGTGTTTTAATTAGGTGGTAACTTGGGGATATTATTGAAGCAGTACATATTAACTAATAAAAATGAAACCCATCATAAAATCTTTTCCACATGAAGAATTTAGATAAGTAGGGTGCAAGCTTCCCCACTTCCCATTTCTTTGTTATGGAATGTGTTTATGGCAGTTTAATTTGCTCTGTTTTCCCATGTTGTAAATAGTATGGTATGTATGAAAGCAGTGAAGTCTCTCCCTTAGGAGAATGCTGTCGTGAGAAGAACAAGTTTCAATGCTAAGGGTGACATTATTATAAAGTGAATATAATCATTTAGAATATATGATGTAAATTACAGAAACTTTAGGGCATTTCTAGTAAAATTAGAAATGTTCTAATTTAGCCTTGTGGTTAAGAACCTCAGTTCCAGAGCCAGAGAAGCCAGGAACCCTTCATCCACTATGTAAAGGTTGTGCTACCCTGGGGAAGCTACGTGATTGTGCTCCATTGGGGAACTCCAGGTTTCTAGTCTTTGTAGTGGGTATAATAATAGACGAGACTGTAGGATTCTTTGAGGGTTAAATAGAAATTTGAATCACATTGAGCCATGCCCGGAATACACCAAATCCCGAGTAAGCCGCTGTTTTGCCTGAACCTCTTGTTTCATGAGAGAGAACTGAGGGAAACGAGTCTGAAAGGGAAAGTAGAATATAGAAAGAATCCATCCAGTCTGGAAGTTGACAGGGCCAGATCTGTACATGAGCTCACAGCCACAGGTGAATGAGGAGAGAGAGCTAAGCCAGACAAAAATCACAGAAGTCCCTGGCAGGGATTGTTGTTTGGATAGTGCCCCTTTGGAAGATGTTACCATTCCTTCACTGAGTCTACTCAAGGTCAGTCCAGCATGCTGGCCTATAGCTGGGCAACATACTATGGTTACCGTCTTAAAACCCTAACTATTCAGATATTCCTCATAACATAAGCCAGATTCATAAATTTTGGAACATTTCTTCATTTTCTCCACATTGTTGTACATTTCCCTGTGAAGGGCTCTTTTATAGATTTTTCACTTGCTATTGTCATTTGGAATAAGCCTGATGACTATCACAGTAATCTCAATTTTTTTCATAGTGTAACTCCAATGTTAGTTTCTCTTTTCTTTTCTTTTTTAACCCCCTTTTGGTTTTTTTGAGATAGGATTTCTCTGTGTAGATCAACTGTCTTGGAACTCACTCTTTATACCAGACTGGCCTCGAACCGACAGAGCCATCTGCCTCTGCCTTGTGAATGCTGCAAATAAAGGTGTGCACTACCACCTCCTCATTAGACCTACTGATGACTGTTCTCAGGTTAGGAAAACATGGCTGTGCAGTTACGTTTTGAAGTTTGCCTAAGCTATTTGAAGCTGACATTATTATCTATTTCAAAAAGTGAAGGTGGGCAGAGGAGAAACCATTAAAAACACTGACATGGCGAAAGCTTCCTAAATTGTGGTGTTTTCTGACCCTGTGATGAAGATCTCTCAGTCCTGTTTAATACAGTGGGTATGGTGACATGGTCTGTCCAGCCTGCACACAGACTTTTGTTCTATCAAACCCTGAGAAAATAAGTAATGTGTTCAAATTTTCAAAATCTGATTGAATGATTTAGCTTGTTTCTCCTCTGTAAGTACAACTTTGTAATTATCCTAACATGTTTGCAAACATTTCACAAACTCAAATAATGAAAAACAACATTAACATTACTCAGATACTGTTAATATTTCGGTATAGAAACAGTTTCCTTGAAAATGGCATCTAAGCCCAAAGGTAGTTGACTTAGAACTATTCTAGAACAAAAATTATTTAAAAAATATTTTTACTGAGGTCAAAGTAACGTTTTAAATAAAAATAATAAGAGTTTGAAGCTGCTCCTAGTGGCACAGGCCTGTAATCCCAACTGTGTGAGAGGTTGATGCAGGGCTGAAAAGTCAAAGCCTGCTTGGACTACAGAGCAAAGTGGCCAGCCTCATCGACTCAGCAAGAAGCCTTGTCTGAAGAAGAAAAGAAACTGTTTTTAAGTGTGTGGCTAGACAGTGGTATTGCAGTTGCCTAGCATCTACAATATTATAGATACAATAGCTAGAACACCCCCACACCCAGAAAAAGCCAAAAGAATATAATATCCCAGAGACTTGATTATTTTAAAATAGTACTATCTTTGTACAAATAATACTTTACAGGTCCTTAAATTGGATTGAAATTATCCTTCCAATAATATTTAAATTATAACTTTTCCATTTTAAAAGCTATTTTGTATTTAGGTTTTGTGTTTCCCATAGGTGTTTTTCTGCTACTAGCTAAGATATACTGATTCACTGGGAGACAGGTTATTTCTGCTGAAGGTTTTTAGTATACTTGGAGTTTTCAAAGGAAGTTGAGAGCCTTATAGCAAAGGAGACTGGAAGCCAGGTAAGAAGACAACAAGCAAAGTTAGCTGGACTTCGCATGAGTTCTCATCTTTCTAAGGCAGTTTGGGTTCTTCACAGTGCTGCCTAGATGGCTACACTCTGTGGAACAAACCATCTTGCTTTCTCAAGCTGTCTGGGGCTGATGAAGGAAGTGCCCTGGACAGCTTGTGAACGGTCTTCTAGAGAGAAATGACCAGTGAATGGAGATTTTTAGAAGAGGGTTGAGAAGCCAGCCTTTCCCCTCAGTTTTACCATTTCTTATGAACATTAAGGTGGGAAAGATAATTGTTTTTAGTCTTGGTAATGTAAATTTTTAACTTATTTAGAATAAAGGAGAAGAGTCCAAACACTGTTTTCCATTAAACTAAATTGTGTATGTTTAAGAGGCAGGTGATATTTAAAATATGCTCCTAAAGAATTTCACACGTACATCCTAAGTGAGAAAGTAATGTAATGGAGGAAAGATAAGGTACAGAAGACAGAACCGGCTGCTTCTTATGGAAAAAATGTATTTTTAACCAACACCAGAGAATGTAGAATGTACTAGATCAATAAAAAGAGTTTTCTGAAATGGCTCAAAATGCCAAATGTGTGCTAATGAATAAATGAGTATATGAGTAAAAATTTATTTGGGTGAACAAATGAATGACTAACTACATTTAGTAAGTTTTGTGTTCTTACATTTCTTTATTAGTTTTTGGAAAAATAATCAGTTTTCAGTGCTACAAAATTTATTAAAATGTATTAAATGCATTAATATAATTCTAGATTTTAAAATGAAGAAAGAAAAAGTGCTTTCTCCCTTCATACAAGCAGCTCGTCAGAACCTGGCTCTCAGTTTTTGTTTTTTTTTTGTGCTGTACTGTGGAAAGTACTGACTTTGTTCTACCTAGAGGAAAATTGAAGGAGAAAGCCTGGCTGTCATTCTGACTCATGCTAATAATATGAACTATTTAGTTCCTGTTTTTCATAGTCATCCATCTTGAACAATAAAATCACACAGCCTACTCACATGTGCTTTAGGAAGACAGGCAGTGCTTTGAAAATAGTAGCACTTACAAAGCAGACGCAATAAATGTTTTGTATTATGCTGTTGGTGCTTCTTTTTCAATGTAGTGATAAGAAAAAGTATCAGGTAATAACCCCCAGGAGTGAAATGTTGATAATTGGGCCTGGAGCATTGTCTTTTGCTAAGATAAGAAACATTCTTATATTTGTTTTATTGAGAATTTCATATATAAATGCTATATTTACAGCATTTCCCTCCTCCTTCCTTCAGTTTTCTCATGTCTGTCCCATTCCTTCTCAAATCCATGACCTCTTCTTCTTTAATTATAATTGGTGTGTGTGTGTGCGCGTGTGTGTGTGTGTGTGTGTGTGTGTGTGTGTGTGTGTGTGTGTGTAGTTTATAAGTACAGCCTGTTGACATCATTTAGTGCTACTCATATATGTTTAGGGCTGACCTCTTAAAATCAGTAAATCTTAAAATTTACTAATCATCAGTATCCTCATCCCTGAAGAAGACTGAGTCTCACCTCTTCAGTAACTATTAATTCCCTACAGTTCTTTTAGGATTGAATTCTTATGAGCTTTTCCCCATCCACACTACCATGTGAATTTGGTGGTATCATTTTTTTTCCTTTAAGTTATTATTTAGGAATGGAAGTGAGTGTCAGCTGGTAAAGTAACACTGAGGAGGCTGTTGAAGAATAGTGAAATCACAGATTGATTCTCCACTAGCTTAAGTCACAGGTATCAGTAGAGAGCCAACACATGAAAAATCTCTAACTAGAAAATGTGGGTGAAGTTGGGGCTGGATCAGAAAATTCAGCTATGGAATATGAACTTTGAAGACAGAGCAACACTGACTTAGAGTATGAAGGAGACTCTGTCTGGAAAATGATAGTGTTCTTCTTACATTATCTACTCAAAACCTTCAGGGTCCTTCTCTTTGCCTGGGTGACCCACTGCTTCTGTCCAAACTCCTCCTTTAATGGATTCCTTTTTAAATCTTTTAACATTTTTGCTTGTTTTATGTAGCCCCACCATGACAGAATATTGTGAGGACAAGGCTTGTGTCCTGTCCATATGTGCACTGGCTGAACCTTCTCCATTCATGACTTCTAATGGATTTCAGAAACTGCCAGTGGGAGTTGACTATCAGGACCTGGGCTTTGCAGTCCTGCCCCCACAACCACAATGCTTGGCTTGGAGGCTACTTACCTAAGTGAACTTCAATAGCAATTTCCAAAACAAATCTTTGATTTTTAATGAATAGGACAGGATATTATATTAGACATTTTTGATCTTGCTGAGAGTATTACAAAATAACAAAACAACATAGAGCCCAGAAGCAGATAATACAAAGGCACATAATTCATTGTAGAAAATAGAAACACTTGATTAAAACAGAAAATAGATAAGACTAAAATTTGCAAAGCAAATAGTTTCTGTGTGCTATTTCTAGCAGCCAGAAACCAAAACCAAAACCAAAAACTGAACTGTCATTGTCTTTCTTCAGTCTGCACTAGGGTAAGCACAAGACCCTTACTAGAATAGTCAAATGTGTAAGTTAGGCTACCTTAGGGCAGAAGTTAAAAACTGAAGGTTGGGTTTGCCTTAATGATAACTATATTTTTCTATGAATTAAAAATTTGTATGCCAGGTGATGGCGGTGCACACTTTTAAGCCCAGCACTCTCAAAGCAGAGTCAGGTGGATGGACCTCTGAGTTCTAGGCCAGCCTGGTCTACAGAGCAAGTTCCAGAACAATCAGGGATACACAGAGAAACCTTGTCTTGAAAAACTACCACCACCATGACGACGACAACCACCACCACCACTAACAACAACAAAACAAAATCCGAAAAAAAATCTTGTTAATGTTTCATTACAATGTAATTTCATAGTTAAGCTATATTTCTTAAATAGTAACAATTCTTTTGTTAATGTTTATTTATACATTCATATTATAGTGATAATTAGGATTATACTCTTGTGTGTAAACACATAAGGGGGTATCTATATGATTTCCCTGAAGGCATACTGCTGGTTTTTAAGTCATACTCTGTTTTCACCTAAGTTATTATCAATGGTGATTATACCACCTGTAATTCAAGACTACATAGAATGCCTCCCAAAGAGGCTGTTGAGAAATGTATAGGTGTTAAAGCACACGAAGCATCCACACTGGACCCCCATGTAGCAAAACCTCCTTACATATTATTGTTTTATTTTTGGATTCTATCTCAAGCTTCAGAAGTCCATTTTTGATACCTTCTAGCATTACTCTGAGCTTCTGATTCATTTCTACATTGGTTTTTTTGGGGGAAAAGTTTTCTAGGCATAAACTGTCAACTATTCTCATGGTTTTTGATTCAACATTATATTTAAAGTGTAAAGTATTGCAGTTATAATTTCTAAATTATGCAAAGCTACAGAATTTTTAATTTTGGACACTTGATTTTATTCTTCCTGTAAATCCTTTGCTTCGTTTCTCTTCAAAGCAGTATAGAAGGAAACATAAAAAGAAAAGACAAAACATTTAGTTTAAGTAAAAATAAAACTAATGACTAAATTCACATCTTCATTTTTGTGCATCAGTTGCTACTGATCATCATCACTTAAAACATTGATTGATACTGACTTTTGTGCATTTGCACAAATCTGGTTCCTTCGAGATGCTCCCTGGAGAGCACAAGAACAAAGGTCCCTTTCCTACACTGGAAGGAAACACTTTATAAAGTGAAACACAGTTTTGCCCTGGCTTTCCTCTTTGAGTCTTTCGACCTCTCTCTGGACTGTTCTGCCGCCCTGCAGTGTTAAAACACATTGCTCTCACATTTCTTCTTTCATATTCTGTTTTGTCTTCTCATAAAACCTTTTCTGAGTGTGGACCCACGGCACAGTCAGCTCTTCTGAATGCCTCCACTGCTCCATTGCTCAGACACTGAGGCATGTTTCTACAGCACCCAGTATTGGTTCCTCGTGTAAACACTTGCCTGGGAAGCAGGTAGGGCTGACAGGTTAGGGTGCTGGAGTGGCCATATTCTGGAATAGCTGTTCATTTTTGACATTAAAATACGTATATTCTTATTTATTAGGGACATCCATGTTTTGGGTTCTGTCATATGTTATTACGTGTGTGGAAGTCGTCTTTATGGGTGATAGCTTACAGGAGTGTAGAAGTAAACCTTTCAGTAAAGCACAGACTTTAACTGTAAATGTCAGCTATGAGTCTTCCATATGAGAGTGTCAGAGACAGAGAGAGCTGTAATCAGTGTCATCCTGATAACAGGTGTCATCCTGATAACAGTGCTTGGCGCAGAACGGTTCGTGTCTTTCAGATGTGAGGAATACACTTCATCAGGGGCCTCTGATCCCAGCTTGCTCCCTCCACCTTTAATGAACATGTGATTTTGATGGTGGCCCAGGCTGTGACAGAGATGGGAGAACACTGACATCTACTCATCTCGGCTCAGAAATCAAGCCACCATTTCTTCTTAGGCGGTCTTGGCTAGAGTTACATTGTGCCAGCTTAATGCATCAGAGACAGAGAGGACATCTTTTTGCATTCACAGACAAAGGGAAAATGCTAAGAACTTGATACGGACACTGCATTTTGTTTTTTCCTCTTTTCCAGTTTTCTTTATAAAGAGGTACATTAATGCAAAGGGATGTTACAAAACAAATGTTACTTGGCCAACTCAAAATGAGAAGAGTTAATTCTCTAGATAGTTATTGAATTATTTTCATAATTTAGGCATATTAAGCACTGCAGATTCTATAGATCATAGCTTTTTGGGTTTATATAAATTTGAAAATCAAGATGTAACAAAACACAGGGTTCACCAAATCTCTGAAGCCTGCCTTGTAGCCATCCCAAATCCCACAGCAGTGTGTATCATATCTGTTAGAGCAGTGGTTCTCAACCTGTGCATTGCCACCCCCACAGACAGTCAAAAAACATAGATGTTTACCTTCCGATTCATAGCAGTAGCAAAGTTATAGTAAGAAGTAGCAATGGAAATAATTTCATAATTGGGGGTCACCACAATATGAGGAGCTGTATTAAAGGGTCACAGTATTAGGAAGGTTGAGAACCATGGAGTTAGAGCAGTGGGGGCATACTACATCAGTTTATACAGAACAGGAAAAGCTGAGAGGATGTTTACCAAAGTTAGAGTTTGCTTCCTCAGTTTGAGTGGAAGAGGTCAATTGATCGCTCAATAGAGACTAATGGAGGGTGAAAGATGGAGACAAGATTACTGGTGAATGCATAATCAGGGGCCGAGTGAGCAGGTCTCTTGCTGGTCTGTCCTGTGTAGGGCAGTGGTGATGAGTGTGTTAAACCTAAATTCTCCTTGTTCTTTTGGCAGTCACAGAGATAGCAAAGTGATCTATATTAAAACATTACAGATTGATGACTGACAGCATTACAAAACATTTCCACAGCTTATTTGTGTATTCAAGGTTTCCTGATTCTTTAAAATTATAAAGCAAATATCATCTGTTCAACATTTTCTTCTTCATTTAAGCAATATAGGAACAAGTGAAAGTATGAAGGAACAAAAGGTGTGTGTGTGTGTGTGTGTGTGTGTGTGTGAGAGAGAGAGAGAGAGAGAGAGAGAGAGAGAGAGAGAGAGAGAGAAAGAGAGAGAGAGAATATGAGAATGAGAATCATTCTCCACTGCCCGAGAGACGTAATAGCATTGTGGCTTGTTATGGGCACTCCAGAACCTTGCTTCCTCAGTTTGAGTACAAGCTGGACCTCTTGCTTCTCTGTCAACCTGAGGCAATTGGGCCACATCACTGTGTAACTTGATTGCTGTTGTGAGGAGTAAGTGAATTACTCTATCAAATGCTGGAGCACACCATTATTCAATTTAATTTTGCTTCTTAAATTCAACCCCACAGTTATGAGATAAATAGGACATTGATGTTTAAATTAACATAAGCTGGGTGGTGGTGGCACACACCTTTAATGCCAGCACTCGGGAGGCAGAGGCAGGTGGATCACTGTGAGTTTGAGGCCAGCCTGGTCTCCAAAGCGAGTTCCAGGAAAGGCACAAAGCTACACAGAGAAACCCTGTCTTGAAAAACAAAACAAAAAAACAAAAATTAACATAAAAATTTAGACAAGTGATCACTTTTCCTGATACTAATTAAGTAAAGTGAAAAAACATTTTAAACTTTGGTTTATTACTATGTGTTGTGTTTAATACATAGTAATTTAACAGCAAATATTTGTGCCTTTAACAGCTGACTCCTAGATTATATTAGGAGTCCAGGCACCTGCTGCATGATCAGGTTGGTTGAAAAGCCCCTTTCCAAATGTCTCCATTTAGATATAAATCCCCCCCCAATGCACCTGTTTTTCTTTAATTCTGAGAACTAAGGATGTCATTTGTACCTCTGAGAAGGTCACATTTAAGTGCATACTACCTGAGAAATTAGTTCTTAAGGTGAAAAACAATGAAACATTTTCAGACCTTTAACTTTATTGTAGAAATAGTTTTGTTTTTCTTTAAAATTATAAAATATAACTATTTTATTCTCTTATTGAGAGAACTATATGCACATGGGTATTGCATGTTTGTAAGTGTGTCATGTTCTTACAAATCTGTTCTAATGTGAAGTCATACATTTTCTCTATGATACCACCATGCAGATAATCCCATGAGTGGCAGTGTGTTCTGTGGTAGGCAGACATTCTGATAATGAGCAGACCAGATTCACTGTTTATTATTTGTTTGAGACTTGGGCTCTACTTTCCTCTTTTTTAGAGAAAAATACTGAAAATACTTATTTATTTGTGTGTATGTGTGCCCACAGGTGCATGTGCCTGCTCATGTATGTGCTTTCATGATGCTTGTCCCTATATGGAAGTCAGAGGTCCAGAATCAAACTCAACATTTAATCCCTGAGCCATCTAGTCAACCCACCTTACTTATTTTCTAAACAGAGATCATTCAGTCCTAATTAACGAAACATACTTTGCTGTCTTTCTAGGCTACTTGGTAGACTGTGATTTTAGGAAGCTTAGGACTTGGCCCATTAAGAACTAGAGGGATGGTCAGTGCTATTATTAAGAACCAATTTTTAGAAGTCCATGATTATAATCAAGTCTATTTTGTTCATTAATTATATAATCCTTGATTATCCATTTCTCATCTTGGAGCTGATTTTCTTACCTCTAAAATAAGATAGCATCTGCCTTAATTACTTCCAGTGACTGTTGTGACATTTATAGAAAAGAAAATAATAGTGTGCTGTGTAAACAAACAGTTGTAGCTTTCTCATGCTCTCTTGGTACTACATTCTCACTCCTAAGAGACAGTGTTGTTATGAGCAAGAATTTCAGCTAGGCAGCTGTGTGGGAAGGCATGGCTAACATGGCTTTCAGGATGTGATGGAAGTGCTGGGAGTATGTGTGTGTAGGGCCTGAGGTGTAGGAGGAGGAAGGATACGCAGACAAGAGTGTCCATCTGAGAAATGGAAGCTCAGGGCTAGGTCTTCATTTTTCTCACTGAATTTCCCTTCTTTCAGCAGCTGTTCCCCAAGGACTAGGAGATTGTCGTATGATGGAGTGAAGGTACTAACTAGGGAAAGCTAAGCTTCAGTGAGATGACAAAAGATGATTGCATCACAACTGCACAGAATTAGAAGTAAGGTTACAGGTCTGGTGTCACTATATGTCCTGGCAGAGAGAGAAGAAAATTCACATTGAAATGAGGAACATGGGAGATGAGAGATCCATGGAGCAGAAAACATTGATAAGAGGGAGTAAAGACAGAGGAACTTCGAAGGATAAGGATTCTTATAGGTTGTATTTAAGGGAAAAAGAGGTTTTTAAACTTTAGAATTCTGGATTTTATGAGTCGTGATGTCTTCTGGCATGCCATAAATGTCAAACTTCAATAAAACAATCATTAAACTTCAAAATGAGCCCAGTAGTGGTGGTGCATGCCTTTAGTCCTAGCACTCAGGAGGCAGAGGCAGGCAGATCTCTGAGTTTGAAGCCAGCCAGGTCTACAGAATGAGGTCCCTGATAGCCAGGGCTACACAGAGAAACTCTGTGTTGAAAAACAAAAACAAAATAAGCAACAAACTTTAAAACAAACTGATGTAAAGAGTTGCAAGTCATTTAAAAGTCTGTTCACTCCTTATGAATATGTCATTATCTTTGAACACATATTTTACTAAAGGTTGAATTTCGTTAAAATTGTTAATGATGGTAATGATAGTTTGTTAAATACCTGACTTTTTAAGTATTGTATAACTGTGATTGGTGAACTAAAAAGAAAAGGAAATAATTAATGAGATGAAGTACATATTAATTTTGATATTTAAATATCTCATTAGGATAAATGATAGAAAAGAGGGCAAAAGAAATTTGAAAAACATTTCATTTCATTCAGTCTGTTTTCTTCTTCACTGTGCCTTTCGTTTTTAGGGGAACATTGGTTGGGATAGCTGTAGATGTATTCATGACTTCTCCTTTTTATGCATAATGATAAACATATTATTTCCCAATTATGGATTGCATAAAAAAAACCACAATTATGTCTTTTCTATCAAAGGAACTGGGTTTATAAAGACTAATAAAATTATAAAAGTATCATTTGCTAAAAGCCCACTAATGAACGTGTTTGACTAATTTCCTTGGGAAAGAAAACAATTTGCCTCATTGAAAAACTAGATTTAATCCTCATAAGCAAAGTCTACAATCACTGTGGAGAATAAAATTTCATATGCCCAGAATAACACAATTTAAGTTTATACACCTGTTCTGTCATTTGACCTCAACTACACGTATAAGCAAGAAATGGTTTTTGCTTCTGTACTTGCTGACAGTAGCAGAAACTATATATATTTTGACCTAGTCACTTGGGCAGGACAGATTACATTGCAGATTTCAAACCATTTGATTTATAAGAGGCATCCAAACTGATTTCCTTGCCAAAGGTTGTTGAACTAAATTTCAATAAATGAATACATTCTAAATTTTTCACATTTTTGGGCAGTTTTTCTTTGCCATGAAATTGGTACTTTGGTTCATGATTGTCATGTGGGGACCAATGTAGTGGGATGTTGATGATTAGCAGTTTCCACTTGGAGGGGAGAGGACACTGGTTTGTGCAGTCAGCTGATTACTATGGTGTGAATGACTCACTTTGTTACAGATTTCATACTCCCAAAGTGAGGCCACTGGACATGGAGTTGAGCAGGGTGCCTAGTAAGCTGTGGAGTTGAGCGGGTGCCTAGTAAGCTGTGGAACCCTGTGGGCTGGCCCTAGCACACTGCTGTGAGGGCTGATGTCCCAGGAGGATATTGGACTTAGGGATACTCTAGATACTTCTGAAGGTTTTATTGGATATGATCACTTTGTTAAGTGGAAATTCTTTAGTGATTGACCATGATTTAACGAGCTTAAGGAGAATCTAGGCATTAAGTAAATCATCCCTGTTTTACAGGGCCTACCTCTGCCTTCTCTGAAGTTAGACCAGTTTTGTGGTATAAACTTCCAAGTCTAGTGTCTTCCTGGGTCCAGCTCAGGAGCCTTCCTTTGTGGGGCTCCTCTAACTAGGTACCTCTGCCGCCCAGAGCTAATTAGGGATTCCATGTTACTCCATGTGGTTCCCAGTATGTCCCATTAATGCTTCATTTCCACATTTATTGACTACTGGCTATCTTTCTTTAATGTTATTTTGAAAAATTTCAAACCCAATCAAAAACTGCCTTATTAGTAGAATGTACTAGCATTCAAGTGAGTTTACTAATTGTTAACAGTTTGCCACATTTTTATTTGTGTGTGTGTGTGGATGCATGTTTGTCGGTATGCATGTGTGATTGTGTGTACATGACATGCACGTGGGGATCAGAAGACGCTTGCAGGAGCCCCTTCTCTCTACACTGTGTAGGCTCCAGAGATTGAACTCGCGTTGGTAGGCTTGGCACCAAGCACCCTTAACCACTTGACCCAGCTCACCAGCCACATTGTGAAAATGTTGTTTTCTGAACTTTTGGAGGCACTAAGTGATACATACCCATTCCTTTTGTTAGTTAACTTTACCCAGCTGCCGCTATGATTTGAGTTAATTATACTTCACAGTTTTATGGAAGATTTGTTTTTTGATTTATTCATTTGTCAAATAATTAGAGCTATTATTATCCTTTATTCCTTTATTCACCAATGTTTAACATTTACCTTGTAGCAGGCTCTGCATAGGCAGCAGAGAGTCTTTGACTCTTAAGAGCACAATCTGAGTCTAAGAGCAAGGTGATTATTTGTTTATGGGAGACCCTGGGTACCACAGAAAGGTAGTCGAGAATTCTCCTTCAGTGTTTCCAGTATCAATTTGTAGTATAAGGAGGAATAAACTAGGCAGATAAGCAAAGCACCGTTGTACTTCAAGTCAAAGAAGCATGGAAAATGCAGACTATTCTAAGAAGCCAGGGCAGTTTTGTACAGGGTAGCATTTGCTGGGAACTGTCTTCAGAAAAGGAAAAGCTGCACTACCCACAGTAATTCTCGTCAAACCTCCGACTGTGACAGCAAACGTGTCCAGATGTTCTCTGTGGACAGCAAATTTGTCCTTGGTTAAAATGTAGACATTTACGACTTATAAAATAAGTAGTCTGGCTGTCTTCCTGTGGGCTTACTATATTTATTAATTTCATCACATTGTATTTATAGTCTCTCTCTGTATATATGTGTGTGTTCATGTATGTGTGCTAGCATTGTCTGTTAAACATTATGAAGTTTTTCTAGATTTAAAGTTGAAGTATCAAGCCAGGACACAATGTCACAGAAATGCACCTCAAATCCAGTGTGTGAGATTCTGTCACAGGTCCACATGTCCGCAGAACAGCAGCAGAAACCAGTAAGAATGAGGTCAAGAAGTAGTACTGGCTAGTCAGGTTTACCCTACTGGGATAAGACATTTCCTTTAGAATTATATTTTTATTCAGAAACATAATATTCTTATTTGTCTACGTTTTGAAACTGCAAATAGCATTGAAGGATATGAATTGAAGTTGTTGGTTTTTATGCTTTGTACACTGAGAGCCCAATTTTTATTCTAAAGGGGATTACTTATTAAATTCATGGATCCACAAGACCTCTTAGAGCAGTGGCTCTCAATATTCCTAATGCTGTGACCCTTTAATACAGTTCCTTGTGTTGTGGTGACCCCCAACCTTAGAATTATTTTTATTGCTACTTCATAACTGTAATTTTGCTTCTGTTATGAATCATGATGTAAATATTTTTGGAGATATGTTTGCCAAAGGGGGTTGTGACCCACAGATTGAGAACCACTGTCTTAGATTAAAAAGTATAATAGGGGATTCAGCCATGACTATATGTCACGATCATTATGTTGAATGGAAGTTCAGAATTATTTTAGCTATGGTAGGAGACTAATGCCTGGAAAGGAATTCCAGTAAGTTTCTGAGGAGAATGAAGGTGAGTGGTGTCATGAAACTAGTTTTTGTTTAATCCAATGTTGAGCTGTTTCCCATCCTTTTATTTCGTCTTCCCTTTTCTCTCTCTCCCTGCTCCCTCTCTGACCCAAACTCAAGGCCTAAAGCTTACCAGGCAGTATTCTAACAGTCATCCATGACCCCAGTCCTCTTTATGTGATGAGCCCTCAAGGTTCTACAGTCATTATTGTGATGAGAAAATGTCAGTACCTGCCCTTTTGTTCCTGAACCAGTTTAAACATGAGATAAAGTTATCTCAGAGTGATGGCCCAGGAAATGTAACTTACGTAGAGACAGTAGCCATATTCCATCCAAACCCTTTTTCTAAAATGGATGTAAGATAGGCAGATTTGTTTTTTAAACACAGAATGTAATTTTAAGATCTCCTTACTCTCCATGTATAATTTCCCAAAGAGAATTCCCCCTTCCTTTTATTAGTCCATTTAAGCCAGCCAATGAAAGAATTTTATGGTTGGGGTCATTACAGCATGAGGAACTGTATTAAAGGGTTGCAGCATTAGAAAGGTTGAGAACCACTGGGAGGAATATAGCCTGAGATGTAGTATTCTGGTTTAGCATTGCCTACATCTTTATTATCATTATTATTAATATAAATATTATTATTATTTAAAATTCCAGAAGGTGAGGGACATATGTACACAGTGCAGCTCTAGTGTGACGTACAATAACTTTGTGTCTTTATTATCTCATAGATCACTTGCAAAGAACAGTACAGCCTTTGTAACAGCTTGCTCAATCCCTGCAGTTTTAGAGGTGGAATGAGGTGAGGTTAGGAAGGAGACATTCATTTCATGCCTGTTAGCAGAAACTCATCCACTTCAGAACAAAGGAGGAAGTAGAGACCGACCAGACATCCCCGCTGCTGGAACCTAAGTATCTTCCCCAGCTGAGGGCACTTAAAGACATTTGATTTGAAGATGAAAATCTACACATATACACAGAAAGTTTGATTTGGAGTAGATTTTCTTGTTAGCCTGTTTTCTGAATCAGCCTTATAAACATAAGTTTTCACAACATGCTTTTAAACTAGCAGCATTAGGTTTTAACAAAAACCTTTGACCTGAGAGGGGGGAGGGCGGGATCAGACACAGTGACAGGCTGCAAAAGAATCTAGAGGAAATTGGTTATTCCAGAAGTGAAAGGAATCCAGTTATAAGTTTTTTGTGCTTCCCCTTGCTGGCCATAATAACTTTTGATGTTTATGTGATGATCCAGGGCAGGCAGTGTTGGGACTCTGCTTACTGGTGTTCTCAAGCTCTGAAAACAATGGGCCTTGTGCCCAGCTGCTCAGCTTCCTGCCACACTGAGCACAGTCTTTCATAATTGGCCTCTCTTTGGGGAAATTGCTGATAATTTTTATAATGAAAAATACCTTCTGATAATCTTTTTTATGATTGTGTCATCCATTTTATCACTTAATGAGTGAAAAGCTGTTACATGATTTAACTGTTCTATTCAGGTGTCAATAAAGAACAAAACTGGGTTAATATTTGCTGTTTCCGAATTGCATCATATCCACAAAACAGCTTACATGTTGAAGCTGTTAATATCTGTCTGTTGGATACCCCAAATTCCATGTATTAGCTGGGTCTTTACATTCAGTTTATTGTTACTGACAAACATAGAAGTAGTTGAACATGTATCCATGGGAACTTGATGCCTTGTTTCTCAGTGAAGTGTTTTCTTGTTTCTGGTCTTTTGTTTTTCAAAAACTATGAATTCTGAAAATGGAAAGGAGAAATCTTCACTTAGCTTCACTTTTCATTTTCAGACCTTTTTTTTGTGTGTGTATGTTTTTTTTGAGATAGGGTTTCTCTGTGTAGTTTTGGTGCTTGTCCTGAATCTCGCTCTGTAGACCAGGCTGGCCTTGAACTCACGGAGATCTGCCTCCAGAGTGCTGGGATTAAAGGCTTGTGCCCCCTCCCCCCCCCCCCCCCCCCCGCCCCTGTATTTGAACTTTCCTCAAACCTGTTTTTGAACAACTAGTATAGCTGTGACATCAGTACAAATGGCATTGTGTTATTTTAACTGTGTATGTCTATTAAGCACATTTTGTTTTTATTATCATTTTTAATTTTTGACTTTTAGTATTAAAATATTCAAACTTATGTGAAAACATTAAGTAGCAGAGTAATAACTGCCTCAATACTCAGTATCTAGATTCAAGAATTTTATGTATTTGTTCATTGGATTTTTGAATCAACATGACATATAACATTATTATATATCATATTGTTTGAATTACAAATAATATGGTTAATATATCAGTGGTTAAAATTTCTTCCAAACTTGGGGGGGAAATACTATCATATGTACATTAGCACTTCATCTTTAAAAGGTTATAAAGGCTTAAAATTCCCAATAAATTCTGAAATCATTTTTTTCTACTTCAGATTTTCTATCACCATAAATGAGAAAGATTGTGTGTGTGTGTGTGTGTGTGTGTGTGTGTGAGAGAGAGAGAGAGAGAGAGAGAGAGAGAGAGAGAGAGAGAGAGAGAGAGAGAGAAGAGAGAGAGAGAGAGAGAGAGAAGGTTTTGGATTCAGAACAGAAACTTTAAAAGGCATAAACAAAACAGTCTGTTTGAGGACAAACATGCAGAGAAGTGGCAAGACTTATTTTCCACCGACCTTCAGCTCTTGATCAATGAATTAAGATGGTTACCTCATACTAATACAAATCTTTCATTAACTCTGGGATTCCATGACAATTATCATTGAAAAAGAGTAATCTCGGCGATTTCAATGAAGCTGAAAGATGCTAAGTGGGCTATACTGGTAATCATAGCCAGAGGCTTTGGTGCCGTTTGAATCCTGAGTTACAGTATTCTAACCTTAAGTTTAATTACCATCAGATGTGTCTGATTCTGGGTACAGAGACAATGAGTCTCTGATTTCAGTGGCTTTTAGAGCAGGTACATAGCTTTCATCACATGTGAGTTTTACAACTTGATTTTTATGGCACTTATTTTATTCCATTTCAGTACATTTTTATTTCAATAATTTTTATTTTGTTGTGAGTCCTCTTGCTTACTTCTTCAGATTGTAATGCAATAGCCTCAGCACCTGATAAGATGGTAGATATATTTCCATACCTGAATTATGCTAATGCCTCACTTATTTTTAAGTGGTCTGTTGGAGGATGAATAAAAGACTTTTTTATTCATTGTTATATTTTGGAAATGAATCAATTTGATGCTGCAGGGGTGGGGGGGCTCTACATCATAACAGACTGCCGATTAAATACATAGGCACACCATAGACACAAACATCACATCTAATTAAGAAGCTGAGCAAGCCTTTGAGTTTCATAGAATCTTTTGTTGTTGTTTATTCACTAAGAAAATGAGGGGCGTCAGACTAATTGCTTCCTGCTGTCAGTTATTTTGAGTGGTGAATAAAGACGGCCACTTCTTTAGATACCATCACATTCATTTGCCCAGTTCATTATCGATGCTGTAATAGACCACCGTTTGGAAGGAATAGTTTGCTGAATATTAGATTAATTATTTTATTTATTAAAGAGAATGAATTGGTACAATGTTCATAATTCAGAAATGGGATTGAAGATGTGTTGTTATATATTTACCTAAAATGACCAAAGCTGTAAATTCCAAAGTAAAAGTACATTAGACATAGTTTTTATTTGGTCTTTTACAAATGTTGATCTGAAGAAAAACTTATCTTTCCATTGTATCAGATGGTTTTTCAAGTTAAAAAAAGAAAGAAATTAATGTAGAAATTAAGGCACAGTGAATACTACAGACCCTGATACAGTGCGGACAGTTTTGAATATTTCTGGCCTCACTGCTTCAATACTCCTACTTCTTTTTAGTTCAGGTACGGATTCAGCAAGTAACATGTTCCAGTTCATCCTAAGTGGTGAATCATTTCTAGTATAAATGTTGTAATATTTGTCTTTTACACATAAACACTATCATCTCCTTTATCTTTGGTTTATTTTGAAACATTTAATTTTAAGTAATTATAAAGTATAATTAAAATTTAAAATCACAAGACCATTTGCAAAGTCCGTTGCTACTTTAAATTACTGTGTAGTGTTACAAATTGTATTTCTGAAATTCCAGTGAAAGACCTGACTTTCTGATGTTTGGATGGCAAAGGGAATTTTTCTTTTCCTTTTTTTTTTTTTTTTTGCTTTTTTTTTTTTTTTTTTTGCATAATAGACACTGGCAGTGATCCAGCAAAAACAAAACAAAATGCTCAGAGCATCCTTGGCTTGGAGACATCAGCATCTTTCCAGCCGTCAGTGTCAGCCTCCAGCATCTCCCAGCAGCGCTGCAGAGACTCATTCACCAGCGCTGTTGTATATCACTGTTGTACATCACTGTTGTAGCTTCATCCCATAGCTTGTCTGACATGTCCTGGCATTTACTTTCTGTGCCAGACAACCCAAACCAGGTGTCAACTTGGAACTGAAAGAAGTGGACTGGAAAATGGGCATGCAGTGGCTCTCAGGAAAGTGAAAGTGATACGTAGCTCATGAGTAAAATATGCAAATCTTACCCAACAAGTAAAATTTTCAGTGTGGTCCTGAGCATGCAAAAATAGTTGGAGAAGTGGAGTGCTTAGATGTGTTTGCATTGTTAACAAGGCAGATATTGCCACACATGCGGATACACACCCATCTGCTGTCTACAGCTCCCAACTCACAACAGGGCTTGGGATGTGAGAGCAATTGTTTGTCCATGGGCAAAGACAATCGGCATCCATTGTGATATCAAAAGGAGAGTTTCTAAGGCGTGTGTACATTACAAGGTGTTGAGGTTATAAAGCCTCTTTTAAGGACTGTTGTGGGTGCTCGGTAGTATTCTTTCTTTTCATATAAAGCATGAGACTAAAAGGCTCCTCTTGGCAACCAGCTTATAATGTTTGCATATAGAGCGTAGAGGACTGACGATGAGTTCACTGGAAATAATAATGCACTGCAGTCTGTAGGTGATCAATCAGTCAAGAGAAACACTGCCGATTACCCACTGAATTATGCACAAATATTTGCAACATCCTGTGTAATTAACTCATAAAAATAAATTAGTACTATAATGGAGACTGAGTAAGTTTCCATATATTTCTCCACTCCTAAAAAAACGATATTATCCAGCTGGTTAATACTATTATACTTCTTAATAAGAAATATTTGAGATACAATGTAAGCTCCATGTATTTCCCCTGGTTTTAGAAAATCTAAAATAGAGTATCAGTTCTTTTGTGCAGGAATCTCGACATGTTTTTTTGTTGTGATATATCTCTGTATAAATTACATTAAGTTGATCTACCATGCTGTTCTAGCTAGAAGGCAAGCAAATACCATCACAAGTTAGCCATGAGGTGTAATAGACAATACCTCACAGGTTTTTAAATCCCCAAGCATTTTTTAAATGACTAAAATTTGAAGTGTAAGGTTTTTCTTGGGAAAGACTACTTTCTATTGAAGTTTTAAGATATACAGTGTATAGATATTTGACTCAGATGTCTGAGAAAAAAATACTTTCATATTTTGTTATGAGATAAGTGCAAATCGAATTTTACTTTATCTCTTCTGTGTTAATCTTTTGGCTATTACAGTGATACTGTTCTGTATCTGTAGTTAAACTCTTGCAAATTAAAGTGTTCATTGTTAAGTGCTGGTGTTATTTTTGATGTATCCCTGATAGCTAGATCTGCATCAGAAGTAGAATGAGATGTTTACAGTGAATTGGTCTTGCTGAGTCATAGCAGCTGGACCCTTTCCAGTTGTGAGATAGTTACATAGACAATTCTGTTTCCTATATTTGATCTAGCTAAAAGCAGAGCCAAAGCCTGAGGAATAAAAAGGAACGTTTTGTTGCTTATTCCTGTGTTTTCAGGAATAAAAGCTGCTGTAAAGGATCCAGAGGCTACCAGTCATCAGGCCACACCCAGCTCCTGGCAGATGGTCTAGGGGTGGGTGCTACTCTGTATCTTTTTGGGGAACTTTGGTTCTCTTGCTTCTGTTCAAAGTCTGCCTGCTGTTTGCTCCCCATTTTTTATATGTCCCCTCTTTTTTCACTTCTTGTTTCCTCTTCCCCATTTCTGTTTCTTCCTCTGTACTTACAACATGATTCAAAGGAGGATTTGCGGTTGGTCATTCACATGCTTACTTCCTGTTACTTTAAAATGAAACCCAAGTCCCCAGTAGTGAGGGTCACGAAGCCTTAGCAGTGAAGCTATTCCAAGTAATTGAACCATCAAAGTAGTGAGAAGCAGTTAATAAGGATTATAACTGTTCATCAGGAAAGTTTTTATTTTTTGGTAGGATATTAAACTGTAGATAAAATTGTGCTCTGGTATAATGCTTTTTCCACTGGATTAGCTTGGCCTTTGTGCCTATGTGGGCCTTTGAATCAGGGCTGATTAAAACTACCTACTCCTTGCTTTCTGATGGAGCCACAGAGACTCAAACCTAGGTTTATCATAGGAAGAGTCAGTCTCTGGGACCTGTTGAGTGGTGCTAGAACCCAGTTAAGCCATGATATGTCACATAGCCAAAGAGCATTGCCAGTTCTGTCCGTTTTCATTTGAAGTGTTTTTCCTTTGGGCTTCTGTTATTTGGGGATATATTGTGCCCCCTCAGAACTGTGAAGGCTTCAGTGAGCTAATGAATTGCAGCATGTAGAACCATGCTCAGGACATTCTGTGACAGTAAATGTATATTGTCATTCTGTGTCCCCAAACAAATTGTTGATAAATTGGAAACCTTTGTTTTGGCACATCTTTGTATTTGGAGATCAAATCCATAGCTGAGAATCCTTGGCATTTACTCCTTTAGATTTATCTAACATTGCATGCCTTCATTGTTTCTGTGATCAGATCTGCCACATTAATCAATTGGTTATTTCACAAAATGTACAGCTGTCAAAGGATGGGCACAAAAACAAAGCATTAAGAATATTTCATCTGTGTTCTGTCCATCAAGAGATACTATAGTATATTTGTTCTTATAATTCTGAGTCTAGTCTCTTTATTTTTGATAGCTAAATTTATACTTTACTGCAACATAATATGCAACATAATATTGCAATAAATATGTCTCCATTGCTACTACTACTATGATTTTATTTACATCTTCAGTAGTATATACTTACTTGTCTTTTATGTAATAACTAGTGTGGGAGACCAATTCCTACATTTATTTACCCCAGGGACTCTTGAGGAGTGAGGAATAAGAGGTTTAGATAGAAATATAGAGGAGACAGACAACCCAGAAACACAGGATAGCTTTGGGAGGGCCTGGGCCAAAACCCACCAGCCCCTTCTGTCTCTTCTAAAGGGCTTCAAAAGGAATGCTAAGGGGTGGAGCAAAAGACCTCCCCCCAACACAGCCAAGAGTAGACCATCACAAACACCTGGTGATCATGTCTGTGGACAAGCCATTCCCTAATGCAGCCATCTGTGTAAAGCAAGCTCAGATCTCACTAGGAAGCTTTTGGGAGAGGCTTTTGGGGGCTTCCACAAACCAGAGAGTTATTTGTAAAAATATTTCAAGTATATTTATGTCATTTTTTTTGCTATGGAAATATTTCTTTAAAATCTTCCCCAATTTCTTTAAATAATTCAAATAACATCTGAAAATCCTTCTTAAAATTCTATGGTAAGCCATTACTTGGAATTATAATGTGTATGTAATAGAGTGACCAGTTATATATATTTTTTAATATTTATTTTTACACACTTTTAAAAAAAGATTTATTTATTTATTATGTGTACAGTGTTCTGCCTTTATGTATTCCTGCATGCCATAAGGGGGCACCAGATCTCATTATAAATGGTTGTGAGCCACCATGTGGTTGCTGTGAATTGAACTCAGGATCTCTGGAAGAACAGCCAGTGTTCTTAACTTCTGAGTCATTTCTCCAGTCCTGAACTGGTTATATTTATAATTCTACCAGTAGTATTTTTATTTATAAAATGTTTATTCTTATTCTGCTTGTTTATCATGTAGTGAATAATTTCAAATTAAGCTGGAGACAATGGAAATTCAGTAGGAATACTTGTTCTATCAAGCGCTACTGAAATTCCGGCTGGCCTTTGGTTACTCTGTGAAGGACTTAGAACATTGACAGAATGTATAGTGATGCAGTAATTGCTCTATCGTTAGCTCTCTGCTCTCAAAGTCTGTT